>NC_089227.1:4682500-4982500 GCF_963924675.1 Phocoena phocoena | reverse complement strand
TCATTACTTGTGATTGGTCTGTTCATATTTTCTATTTCTTCCTGATTCAGTCTTGGAAGGTTATACCTTTCTAAGAATTTGTCCATTTCTTCCAGATTGTCCATTTTATTGTCATAGAGTTGCTTGTAGGAGTCTCTTAGGAAGCTTTGTCTTTCTGCAGTGTCTGTTGTGACTTCTTTTTTTTTTCATTTCTAAATTTATGGATTTGAGTCATCGCCCTCTTTTTCTTGATGAATCTGGCTAATGGTTTATCAATTTTGTTTATCTTCTCAAAGAACTGGCTTTTAGTTTTATTGATCTTTATTATTATTTTCTTTGTTTCTATTTCATTTATTTCTGCTCTGATCTTTATTATTTGTTTCCTTCTACTAACTCTGGGTTTTGTTTGTTTCTCTTTCTCTAGTTCCTTTAGGTGTAAGGTTAGATTTTTTATTTGAGATGTTTCTTGTTTCTTGAGGTAAGCTTGTATTGCTATAAACTTCCCTCTTAGAACTGCTTTTGTTGCATCCCATAGGTTTTGGATCATCGTGTTTTCATTGTAAATTGTCTCTAGGTAATTTTTGATTTCCTCTTTGATTTCTTCAGTGATCTTTTGATTATTAATAATGTATTGTTTAGCCTCCATATGATTTTTACGTTTTTTTCCCTGTAATTGATTTCTCACCTCATAGCATTGTGGTCAGAAAAGATGCTTAAAATGATTTCAATTTTTTTAACTTTACTGAGGCTTGATTTGTGACCCAAGATGTGATCTCTCCTGGAGAATGTTCTGTGTGCACTTGAGTAGAAAGTGTAATCTGCTGTTTTGAGATGGAATGTCCTGTAAATATCAATTAAATCTCTCTGGTCCATTGTGTCATATAAAGCTTGTGTTTCCTTATTAATTTTCTGTTTGGATGATGTCCAGTGGTGTACATGAAGTGTTAAGGTTCCCCACTATTATTGTGTTACTCTCGATTTCCTCTTTTATAGCTGTTAGCTGTTGCCTTATGTATTGGGGTGCTCCTATGTTGGGTGCATGTATATTTATAATTGTTATATCTTCTTCTTAGATTGATCCCTTGATCATTATGTAGTGTTCTTCCTTGTCTCTTGTAACATTCTTTATTTTATTTTTTTATTTTTATTTTTTTGCTCTATGCAGGTCTCTCACTGCTGTGGCATCTCCCGTTGTGGAGCACAGGCTCCAGATGCATAGGCTCAGCAGCCATGGCTCATGGGCCCAGCCGCTCCACGGCATGTGAGATCTACCCGGACTGGGGCATGATCCCTTGTCCTTTGCATCGGCAGACGGACTCTCAACCACTGGACCACCAGGGAAGCCCACATTCTTTATTTTAATGTCCATTTTAGCTTGTATGGGTATTGCTACTCCAGCTTTCTTTTGATTTCAATTTGCGTGGAGTATCTTTTTCCATCCCCTCACTTTCAGTCTGTATGTGTACCTAGGTCTGAAGTGGGTCTCTTGTAGACAGCATATATATGGATATTTTTTTTGTATCCATTCAGGGAGCCTTTGTCTTTTGGTTGGAGTATTTAATCCATTCACATTTACGGTAATTATTGATATGTATATTCCTATTACCATTATCTTAATTATTATTGGTTTTGTTTTTGTAGGTCCTTTTCTTCTCTTGTGTTTCCCTCTTAGAGAATTTCCATTAGCATTTGTTGTAGAGCTGTTTTGGTGATGCTGAATTCTTTTAGCTTTTGCTTGTCTGTAAATCTTTTGATTTCTCTGTCAAATCTGAATGAGATCCTTGCAGGGTTGAGTAATCTTGGTTGTAGGTTCTTCCCTTTCATCACTTTAAATATATCATGCCACTCCCTTCTTGTAGTGTTTCTGCTGAGAAATCAGCTGCTAATCTTATGGGAGTTCCCTTGTATGTTATTTGTCATTTTTCCCTTGTTTCTTTCAATAATTTTTCTTTGTCTTTCATTTTTATCATTTTAATTAGTATGTGTCTCCACATGTTTCTCCTTGGGTTTATCCTGCCTGGGACTCTCTGCACTTCCTGGATTTGGGTGGCTATCTCCCTTCCCATGTTAGGGAATTTTTTGACTATAATCTCTTCAAATATTTTCTCAGGTCCTTTCTCTCTCTTCTCCTTTGGGACCCCTATAAAGTGAATGTTTTTGCATTTAATGTTGTCCCAGAGGTCTCTTAAGCTGTCCTCATTTCTTTTCATTCTTTTATCTTTATTGTTTTCCACAGCAGTGAATTCCACCATTCTTTCAGGTCACTTATGCATTCTTCTTCCTCATTTATTCTGCTATGGATTGCTTCTAGTGTATTTTTCATTTCAGTTATTATATTGTTCATCTCTGTTTGTTTGTTCTTTAATTCTTCCAAGTCTTTGTTAAACATTTCTTGCATCTTTTTGATCTTTACCTCCATTCTTTTTCTGAGGTGCTGGATCATCTTCACTATTATTATTCTGAATTCTTTTTCTGGAAGGTTACTTATCTCCACTTCATTTAGTTGTTTTTCTGGGGTTTTATCTTTTTCCTTCATCTGGTACATAGCCCTCTGCCTTTTCATCTTGTCTATCTTTCTGTGAATGTGGTTTCTGTTCCACAGGCTGCAGGATTGTAATTTTTCTTGCTTCTGCTCTTCTGTTGCTCTCTTTGTCACTTAATTTCCCCTCTCTCCACAGTTCTTTCCGACATTCAGGATCCACATCAGTAGTTTACTGTTGTGTTCCTATTATCATTTTCTGTCTCTGTTCTTGATCAATCCTTCTCATTGAGAAATACCATCCTATGCCTTTTGTATTATTTTGTTCCTCACATCCTTGTAGCTTTCATTCACTGCACTAATCAAAGTCCAAAATTACAGAATATACTAATATTTAATAAGTCACTATCCATTCCCCTAGAATGTACGTCTATAGAGGGTACATTTGCTCCTTATTATATACGCAGTACACAACATGATTATTTGCATATTGTTGGGAGCCAATAAATATTTATTGTATATGTGAATGATTGAAAATGACAAAAGCAACCAAAGCCAAGCTCTAGTTAATCATTTTTCAGGTTAGTAAAATTAAGTTTGATTGTTTGAAATTTTTAATATAATATATAGCATTCATTTATCTACATGAATATATATTTCTTATTCTATTAGTCCCAGGCAATAAAGTTATCAAACTTCTTGTAAGCAGTAGAGAAAAATATATTAGAATGTAGAAGCAATTATGTTAAGGAGTCTTTAGAAATCATCTAAACTCCTTCACTTTAACTATGAGGAAGTGGCTGGCTAGAAACACATACAGCTGCCCCATTTTTAAGACCAGTGAAGGCAAGGCCCAGATCTCTCCCTTGACAATTCAATGCTACTCCACATGTAGCTTCTGTGTGAATAAACTGAATCTGAGTTAGACATCCAGAATTCTGCCCTAGTTTAAAGTACACTATTATTGACATTAAAAATTCAGAACCCTAACTCTTTCCACAGCTCTCCTCATTTTTCCTTTCCTATTGTAGGTAGTTTTCTTTTTGCCCTGTAGCCAGTGAATCATAAGTAACTTTTCCACATAATTCATCAGCTACAATCTTTTCTTCCAAAAGAAAAATGTGGATTAAATCTCATGCTCACAATTCAAAAAAATGTGTCAATTGTTTCATCCATTGTGAATTGCTCTAATTTAATTTTTCTTTTTAATTATATTTGCTGTATCCCCTTTTGATCATCTATTATGTTTAGGGACTTTACAAGCATCACTCCATTTATTTCTCAATATAACTCTGTAGTAAACGTATAACCATGTACAGCACATAGATGAGGTCATTGCAATTCAGACAGCACTAACTTGCAGTAAGATTCTGCAAACTGTTATCTGTGTTTTTATTAATTATAGAACTTGTAAATTGTCCTTCTTAAAGTTGTATTATGCAAATGAGAGCAGACTTGGTACAGAGACAACTCTTAAGCTTCAGGTAAAAGTCAGACCTCTATTCTCATTATTTACTGAGAAATTTGTGGCTGGAACTCTCTGAGGTTCTAGTCTCAAATCTTATTTTCCAGCATTTCTTGGACCATGTATGATGTACCCACAGTACATCATAGTTGTGTCCACCTGTGGATGATGCATCACGGATACACATGAGTAGATACACCAAGATGGCCGTTCTTATCATCCATCCACATCTCAAATTCAATGAGTCCATTTTCCCTCCATCTTTTTTTTGATATTAGTTTCCATGTCCTCTTTCTTAATTTTAGGTTTTGAAAAAAAAAAGTATATATATATATATATATATATATATATATATATATATATATGTGTGTGTGTAAAGCAAGGTTCCCCACATAGTCTAGTTCTGGTGTGTTGAATATAAAGAAAATGGCCAGCCCATAACATACTGTAATTATTTAGCCAACATCAATTTTTAATAAAATACTCTCTCCTCTCCAATTATATGGCACTTAAAAAGTCATGGGAAACTATGTTCTCCTTTTTCCATAAAAGTAGTCAATGGATTATCTTCCTTCTCATCTAAGAATATGGATTTTGGATATAGATCCTTTCCTTGAGGGCTTTTGAAGGCACAGAATAAACTTATTTCAACCCCAGACTTCCCAAGCACCATTTACCTGAACTTAATTAATTGGTCTTTCTCCCTCTCTTGGCCTACTAAATCTGTTCCTCTTTTTTTTCTCATCCCTGATTAATGAACACAAATTATGCACATACACCCTCACAGTGGCAACAAGACTCGTAAGTATTTATAAGTAGCTTATGATTCATTATAACTCAGTGTTGTGCAAAGGCTCAGAAGGCTCTGCTTAGAGCCTTCTGAGTCTCCAAGGTATGGGTCCAGACAAACTGAGCACTGTGAGACGAAGAAAGAGCATCACACCCCTGTTTTACCTGTGTATTATGTCTTCATAGATAAGTCGCAGTCAATGCCCAACACCTTTTCTAGAAACACGTCTCTCTCGGACTTTCTGAATTGAATCCAAAAAGTCCATATTTTCCCCAATGTGTTTCTGTGTCCAGCTCTCTCCCAAAACAGCTAAAATACTTTTTTTTTTCTGAAGCCATAGATGAGAACCACTATGTTTGTTAACTTATATTTCATTGAACACAGACACCAGAGATCCACAACCCATTTGCACAGTGGTTCTTTCTTTCACTGTGCTTCTTCCACCTTGCCGTGGGTCTTTTTCCCCTATGAACAAGAAGAAATCATCCCCACTGAATGTAGCAAAATTAAATTCTACTAACATAATGCCTACAGCTTCTGCACAGACATTTCCTAACCCAAACATCCCTCTTACAGACATCACAGTGTGTGTGTGTGTGTGTGTGTGTGTGTGTGTATGTGCGTGTGTGTGTGTGGTGGATGTGTCCTGGAGGACGTAAATTCTCATAAAGGGAAGCAAATAGAAACACATTCAATGTGATCAAACTCTGGATCTAGAAAACAGCAGAGAATCTCAGTGGTTGACACATTAGACATAAAATGTGTGTGTTTGTATGTGTGTGTATGCAAATAAAGTGAAACTGTGATATTTTTCTTTGACAACAGGCTTAACTCAATTCTGTTTCATGAATTTAAACATCTGTAGCACCTCCAGGTTCTAGTTAGAATATAGAAAGCTGGAACATCCTTATATAAACACAACAAAAATGGTAGATAATCTACAAAATTACAACTTTTTTCAATCTGTTAGAGGGCTAAGGACAGGACAATCAACTAAGGAAAGACTCCAAGGAAACACAGAAGCAAGCACTTGCTTACCTGGAGCAGACACTGGACAATATGAGAGCTGGTAAAAAGAATTCTGCTAAAATTTATACTGAATTACTTAAGGCCAGATGGGGGTCAAGGTGAGAGTGCAGAAATTCTAGGCACTGCAACCACAGGGGAATTCATATTCTCAGTCATTTTCCACACACCTCACCACTACCTCATGAGAAAGAGTGGAAGCAGATTTAGATATAAAAGGAAACCTATCTTGTGCGCAGGTATCAAGGAAGAGATCAAGGACTCATGGGAAAAACCAAAGCCCCACTAAGGTCCATCACTCCTATCTCTCCCAAGACACAAAAGCCCAAAGCTTGTCAGGGGAGGTTTTCAAACCTGTTCTTCCCATTGAAAATCTATTCTCCCTGTGGTAAGGGGAAAGATAGAGATAAAGAGAGACAGAGACAGAAAAAGAGATTGAGAGAAATGAGGGAAGGAAGGAGAAAGGGAAGAAGGAAGGAAGGGAAGGAGAGAAGGAAGGAGGGAGGGACCACTCTACCTTTGGTGAAGGACTGGACAAATTCCAGGTTCTTAGACACCCCATGTGACCAGAGTCTCTGAGAAATCCTCTCTGCTGGGAACAGGGACACTGAGTCTGCCTGAGATTGTGGTTGAATCAAAACGTTTCTTGGATACAATAGCTTTTTCCCATCCCTGCTTTTATTAACAACAACAACAACAAAAAAAAAAATTATAGGAAAACATACTCTAAAAAGTTGTCTGTGGTACAACTGTAAAGATATAATCTATATACTCAAGATATAGTTAAATGTAGGTAATGAAAAATATTTTTAAATGAGTACAAGTCAATTGTTTCAGAATAAAGGAATAACATCTATTTTTGATAAACTGGAAAAACATTTTTGAGAGAAATAGCATTTGCTGTCAGACTTTAAGAAAAGAAAGAGTTGTTAGTGACAGATATGAGGACTGAATAGTCCATGTAGGACAAGTTTTCAGACAAGAATACGAAGGGAGTACTAACAAGATGTGAAAGGACCAGTTTGGCTAATGCATATTGTATGTTTTCCAGAGAGGAGGTGATGTTGAGCATGGTTTGGTTGCACATCGGGTGAGGTCTCAGACCAGTTCAAGGGATGCATTCAAGGAAGATAATATATGGAACAATGCAATTTCTCCAATTAATCCTTTTTTTTTTTTTTTTTTTTTTTTTTTTTTGCGGTACGCAGCCCTCTCACTCTTGTGGCCTCTCCCATTGAGGAGCACAGGCTCTGGAAGCGCAGGCTCAGTGGCCATGGCTCACGGGCCCAGCTGCTCTGTGGCATGTGGGAACTTCCCAGACCGGGGCACGAACCCGTGTCCCCTGCATTGGCAGGTGGACTCTCAATCACTGAGCCACCAGGGAAGCCCTCCATTTTTTTTCAACCTTTTAATGTAATGCCTTATATGTTCCAGGCACTGAGAATAGAATTGGTGATAAAATACTTATGCATCCTGCTATCATTGAATTTTAATGTATTGGGAGAGAAATGTATTAATAAAAATAATCACTGAAATAATTCAATGTGATACATGCTAAAAGAAAAAGATAATAACAAGAAAGTAGAGTCAGGATTAAAAATAATATTATGCTTAGTCTTCCATGAGAGGACCAAACATTCTGTATTTATTTGGAGTCAGTGTGACAGTTCTGTAGGTTACTATTGGATTGGTTATGATGCCTTGCCCACTGGTGCCATGCAACACTAGTATTCAAACCTCTGTTTTTCTTGAGTCAAGTTTGAGAATGTGTGTCCTTATAGGAATATGTCCACTTCACTTGAATAGGGAAATTATTGGTAAAAAGCTGTTTAAAATATTTTTTATCTCACTTTCATTCTACTGGATCTGTAGTGATGTCACTACTTTTGTTTCTTATATTGGTAATTTGTGCTGCTTCTATTGTTTTCTCTAGGGTCTTCAAGATCTGTCTAGTAAGATGCTAAATTATTTTAATAATTTTAGAGAACTAGCTTTTTGTTTTCTTTTTCTTATTGTTTTTGTATTTTCTATTTATGCATTTTCTGCTCTTGTTAATTCAATCCTTTACTTTGACTCTACTCATCTTTTTAATTGAATTTGCTTTACTGATATTATTTGGTTCTCTTTTTCTAAAATAAGTGTTTAAGTAATAAAACTCCCTCTAAGGACTGCTTAAATTGCATTTTACAATTTTGATATGTTATGTTTTATTTTCACTTAACAACCAAAATAATTTCTAATATGCTTCGACCCACAAGTTATTTAGAAGTGTGTGATTTAATTTCCAAATATTTGTAGATTCTAAAACAAATATTTATGTTATTGATTTATAAGTTAGTTTTGTTTTGTTCAGAAAACATAGTCTGTATGATTTCAATTCTTTTAAGTATATTGAAGAGCGTTTTATATGAATATTATATGTAGACTTGAAAAGATGTATATTTTACTGCCTCAAGTATTTTATAAATATAATTTAGCTAAGAATTCCATGCAACACTGAGAAGGGAATGGCCCCTCCCACTGGTCAGAGGTATTTCCAAGTTTCAGTTCAGCCATGATACAGGTACAAAATGTGCCATTTTCAGACAATCTTACTCATGCACAGAGCACTGTAGTCCCATGTCCTAAACCTGGGCATCATAAAACCTAAATCTCTTCATTTGAGAATTCATTTCTTCCCCATCACTTTTTCTTTGGGGATCATTTTCTAGGTTCAATTACATGTAGTCTATTAATCTCCCTCTTTAATTCAGATTGTTTGCCCACTCTTCCTCTCAAATTTTGAGATATTACCTCTATAGGAATCTAAATGTAAACATTCATTCACTTACTGAAATCTAAGAAAACAAAAGAGAGGATTATACTTCTTGTGTTTGTTCTTTTCCCCTCCACCAATAGCTACATGCCTGAGAATCCCACCAGGGAAGAGGGGCAGAGAACCAAGACTGCTGCACTCATTGGACCTGCAGCAAACACATCTATTCTCTCCTTATAAACAATCCACCAATGAGGGGTAGTTTATTAAGATCTGTCATCTGGCATGTACCCAGAACATAATGACAAGCAGAGCTAGTGAAATAAGACAAAATGTAGTTACTAATAGTCCAGTATCTAGAAACATTATGCTGAGGCAGGAAAGATAGATGGAAAGCATTTTCACCTCGTTAATATCAATGAGCAGCTGAATTTATCAATACTGCAACCACTCTACATCCAGATTTCTTACAGTGTGACTGTGAAACCTCACTCTTCTCAGATGGGACTCAAACCCAGCCAAAACTCAGGTTGGGACTTGAATCCATAATCCCTGAATTAGGAGGGGACTCAAACTCACTGTCTTTTAGTTGAAACCACTCACCTGGTGTCAGGATGTACTGAAGCTCAGGTCCTTTTGACTTGATGCAGAACGAATTCAGCGTGAGGCCAAGTGGCAGGTGTAGGATGCTTGTGAGAGATGGAAATGGGCAGGCAAAGGAGCACAGCCCCGAGAATAAAAATGACTACATTTTTTTTTTTTTTTTTTTTTTTTTTTTTTGCGTTATGCGGGCCTCTCACTGTTGTGGCCTTTCCCATTGCAGAGAACAGGCTCCAGACGTGCAGGCTCAGCGGCCATGACTCACGGGCCCATCCTCTCCGTGGCACGTGGGCTCTTCCCGGACTGGGGCATGAACCCGTGTCCCCTGCATCGGCAGGCGGACTCTCAACCACTGTGCCACCAGGGAAGCCCCACGGCTACATTTTTATAATCAAAGAAAAAGTGGGGAGGGGATAAGACCACTTTCTTCCTCATTTTTGGGTAGACATCAAGGCTTACATCATTAGTTCTTCTTTAACCCTATATGGTCTAACCAAGACTGCCATGGCACTATTTAAATCATATGCATATCACCAGAAGGGTGGTAACATAGACTAAAATATAGTAAATCATCTCATGTTTCGGTATAACATCCCCTCTCACCTAGTTTCTGTCCCTTTTCACCCATATTTCTGTCTTGGCTACATGAAGAAATGCTACTCTTCAAGGACCATTACCTCCCTGACTTCATGGAACAAGATGTAAACCTCATATTTATTGTCTTGGACTTGAACTATCTGGACTTCTGGCTTGAGTGTGCCTGGTGCTTGAATGCATCTGGCCTTCCTTCAAGGTAATGTAGATTGTTGCTAGGTTACCAGATTCTTTTCTTGAGTGGTCTTTAGCTTATAACAGTCTCCCAAACTCCTTTAAAATTCCTTCTCTGTCTTTAATCCCCTAGTGGGATTTCCAAACTATCTATTTAATTATCCTACTCTATCCCTAACAACTGAATACATATTCTTATCATTTAGTATAATTTTAGTTCAATATTCTCTTATTCGAGTTCAAAATACCCTATGTGACACAGAGTGATTTAATTCCATGTTTGAATAGACTATCTTTGCCCTGACCTTGGGAACCATATAATATCTCTTAGTCCAAGGAAAGTTCTATCTTTGCAGAAGCCTGAATACTAAGATGACCCCCAAATCACTACCCACTAGTATATATGCCTGTATAATCCCCTCCCCCTGAGTGTTGGCAGAAAAGATGAGTATAGTGGGATAGGCACCCTCTTCCATAGATCATGCTATATAAGACTGTTGTAGTAAAATACAGGGATACTTTTCCTGTTGACTTTCAAGAAGTAAGTTACCATAGTGTAAAGAGGTCCATGTGGCTAGGACCTCTCATCTTGAATTAATAATTTTACAAAAATTCATGTGAAACTACACCTCTGGGGTTTGCATAAATATCAAATACTTAGACAATGAGAACTGAGTATAAGTGGTAATTTTGTACTAAACACTACAGCCTTGTTAACATTTATTTTCTAACTTGATATGTTATACTTATTTCCTTAACAGTTACCTTTAGTTTCAACTATTTTACATATGACATGTGGTTTCTACTACTTTACAATTCAACTCATAATGTCCTAATTCAGGTATAGAATAACAAAATTAGCACTACCTATTCTTTTGAAATTCCTAAGCAAATTTAGGTGACAGGTGTAGAAATTGCATGACTAATTCAGAAGGTAAGGGATTTGAAAAGCTGTATGCTAGTTGGCCCGTAAGATATTTCCATTTCATTCAATTCAGATAGTGTAGACCTTAGAATCACCTTTTATTAGCAAAATGTTTGAGGACTGATGTAAATTTGAATAAGTGGCAAAGCAATTTGTCATAGATCAAAATGGCTTTCCTCTTTTCCTACAGAGGCATTTAAAACATTCTTGAATGCTTATAGCCATTAACTTCACTGCATGGGCATAGCACAATAAAGCATTGGGAAAACAAAATAAAATATTTACTAAATACGTTACTATGTCTGCAAGCTATAAAAAATTGTTTGTGTGAATAAGTTTCTCCTATTACAGAAGGAAACAAATTTTAGTGAATGTGGAAAAGACAAATAAAATAAAGTGGTAGCAGTATTCCTGGAACTCAGTTTTAAACATTCTTAGTAATTTAAACTATATCTGTAACACATTTGAAAATAAGCAATTTGTGGATTAGAAATCAAGTCATTTTGTATGTTTTTGATTCATAGTAAAACTGAACATTTTATATAACATAAACATTATTCTTTCTACCCTACTGTATTTGTTGGCAAAATGGTAATATATTTTACTTCTAGTGGGGTATTCATTATAAAATATGTAAGAATATTTCCTAGTTGTTTTTCTTTTTGCTATTGTTTTGCTGTGTGAGTATTTCTGTGTGTGTGCGGTTTGACATTTAGAAGTTTAAAATATTCATGTAGTAAAAAGCTACTGGTGTAGTATTTTTGATTTTTAGCTTTGGTTTCACAGTTAGAAAAATGTTCTCCATCACAAAAGTAAACACAACATTCTAGAATTCCTAGAACAGTGATCAGCACATAGAAATTCCTTGAAAAGCCGCCGAGTCCATTCTCTAGTAGGCCTGTGTCTTTATTCCTGTCTTACCCCTAGGTTTCTCTTATTTATTTTTCTTAAATTCCACATACATGTGTTAGCATATGGTATTTGTCTTTCTCTTTCTGACTTACTTCACTCTGTATGACAGACTCTAGGTCCATCCACCTCATTACAAATAGCTCAATTTCGTTTCATTTTATGGCTGAGTAATATTCCATTGTATATATGTGCCACATCTTCTTTATCCATTCATCCAATGATGGACACTTAGGTTGTTTCCATCTCCTGGCTATTGTAAATAGAGCTGCAATGAACATTTTGGTACATGTCTCTTTCTGAATTATGGTTTTCTCAGGGTATGTGCCCAGTAGTGGGGAGGGGGAAGGGTAAGCTGTGACAAAGTGAGAGAGTGGTATGGACATATATACACTACCAAACGTAAAATAGATAGCTAGTGGGAAGCAGCCGCATAGCACAGGGAGATCAGCTCGGTGCTTTGTGACCACCTAGAAGGGTGGGATAGGGAGGGTGGGAGGGAAGGAGATGCAAGAGGGAAGAGATATGGGAATATATGTATATGTATAACTGATTCACTTTGTTATAAAGCAGAAACTAACACACCATTGTAAAGCAATTATACTCCAATAAAGATGTAAGGAAAAAAAAAGTCTACATAGAGACTTCTAGGTTGTTGGATGTATTAACAGCTTTAACAAAAATAATACTGTCATGTCCACTGTTGAGTCCTATGACTCACTAAAAATGAATCTCTTAGAAGTTTCACTGTTGGATATTAGTTTGTTTGATTCTCTTGATAAAAGAGAATGAATCTTTGGGAGAATGAGTTTTGTTGTTTAAATTAAATGCTATAAAATAATATCATGTTTGTCTTTCTTTAATTGAAAGTAGATGTGAACAATGACTTATTAGGTGACTAAGTTTATTGACCTAACTAAATGTTCTTTTTCTCTTTTTGATAGAACAGTAACACTTTTACATTTTGCTATTTTGTCATTTTGTTCGTCTGTCAAGAACCAGATTATTGAGCAATCTGCTTATTGAGCAAAACGTTCTGTAAACCATTTGTTCCATTTGGGGAGTTAGAGAGCTTTTATATATTTGTTCTTCACGTTTTTTTTCCTTCTTAACTTTGAAGTTTCTGTTAATACCAGCAGCATAGGGTTTACTTGGTATTTTTGTTACATTGATGTAGCAAGAGTTGAATGGTATAAGACAGCACAGAAAACTATCAGGTGAAATATCTCTGGAGGGTATGCTTTACTTTTTTGGCCTGAAACAAATTAGAAGCTATTTTTCTTTTATTGTTTGGTTGTTTGTAATGGTTTGTTCATAATTGTTTAAATAATAATCTGCTAAAATAAACTGTGGAGACATTAAAAAAAAAAAAAGCCCTCATCGATCATTTAACAAGTAAATGCCATCAAAACATTTTCAAGAGGTTTCACTGAAGGTAAAGCTTGCTGCAGTGTCCCTAAAGAGTGGATTACAAACCCACATTTAAACCCTCTCCCCCTTTATTTTTTCTTTTTTTTACAACTATGCTTTTTTTTAACCTTTAAGTTTTGATGAATCTGGAATTGAATTTGTGGATTGTTTAAGGTAGTAAACTAAGTTTTTACCTCACAATTTTTTTTGTCTGTTTGTTTATTTAAGGAAAGATTGAATTCTAAATACCCTTTCTAATTCAAGTTTGCGAAGTATTATGGAAGACCTAATGTTCATATTTTCTATTTATTTTTAATGTATGCTTTAGTAGGGGAACAAAATTTGCCACCCCAAAATGTCTCGTTGGCATGCGGATCACTTCAAGATTTAGACTGTGGATTATTTTCAACAATCAAGGCCCAAAAGATTCAAAGATATTGTTCACCTTCCCCCATCTGCCTAAAGAATGTACGTAGAGGATCTGGTCCAGGAAGAGAGCTGTCACCATAGATCACCAGTAGTATGAACTAGGTGTGTAGACAGGGAGGAACCTAGCAAAGTCTGTTTTTTAAAGCACCTCTCTGTGTCCCATTGTCTCTGCAGGCACAGCAAACATTTGTTTACCAAGCATTTGCTTTTCCATCTCCAGGTAAATTGACTTCCTCCACTTTAAAGTTCCAAACAACTACCCCCAACATACTCCTTGGTTTTTAGCTAAAGATGGTATTTAAGGTGAGGATTTCAGCAGTTTTGGTGAGTTACTCAGTTTTTCTGATCTCTCCCATGTGTACACGTTGTTAAAATTTTATTTGATATTCTCCTGTTAATCTGTGTCATGTCAATTAAATTCTCAGACTAGCCAGAAGAACCTTGAAAAGTAGAGGAAAATTTCTTTTTCTCTGACAGTTTCTAAATATTTTACTTGAATTGGCAATAAGTATTTGAGAGGCTATTAAAACAATGTCAAGTAATTCTGTTCTAAATCAAAGAACTGTTAAGAGGACCTGCACGCTTGACTTTTTGCCCCCAGAAACCCAGAGAATCTCCTAGAATCATGTGGGAATGAGAATCAAGGAAAGAGTATAAGCATTCTGAGTAATCCATGGGATCTTTGATGACTGTTTCATTTAAAAAAGTTGTTTATTTTCATGTTCTTAGTATAAAAATAAAACTCTAATCATATTGTATAACACGTAAAAGTTCTGTCAAATAGAATAAAGAAGAAACTTTATCATAAGCCTGAAAACAATCTTTCTGGATATTGGCAGTCTTTTGAGAAGGCAGGTAAGTCAAATCTCATGCAATATTTTTGGAAGGTTCACACAATATTATGAATTATTGTTATTGTGATGATCATCTGTACTATTGTTATCATTTAAGTTACTTTTCTTTATCTGTAACTGTATGATGAAAGAGAAAACATATTTTTTAGTGTTCTAAATGTTGTTTTGTTGTTTAAATTAAATGCTATAAAATAATATCATGTTTGTCTTTCTTTAATTAATCCTTACCTGTTTTATTTACCTCTGTTTTTTTTATCTCTGGTTCTTAAGTTTCTAAGTTATAAAAGATGCTTTAGAAATACTTTTAGAAGAAGTGGTCAGTTTTTAGAAACTTATAAGTGTTTGCTAATTTTACAGAATGGTCATGTGGTAAAAGACATATGTGAGATAAAGGGATGGATCGCTATTCAGTTTTTATCCAAATCCTAGAAGTATGAAGCAATCAACTTTTGAAAATATTATATCATAAACTTTACATGTTTCAACAGTAATCAAATATTCATTGAACCAATCCTATAAAAATGCTTAATCTCCAGTAATAATATGGAAAATAAATAGAAGCTCTAATTGATCTTACACTTTATACCTGCATTATGGAGCACACAGGCTGTTTTCATAAATCACTTAAAATTTGTTTATCTGTTAGAGAAAAATAAGAGTCCTTAACCCTTTGAGCAATGAACTATTCTTTGTTTTTAATTAAATGCTGGTTGCAATAAAATCTCTTTAAAAATCAAATGCCATCTAATCACTAATAAGTCCATATAATACCCAGTATAAAAGTAATGTCTAATTTGAAAGGAAAAAGGAGTAAAACACTTATACCAAAAGTATGAAGTCTTCTTTGTCCAATTAAAACTTGGTAT
This sequence comes from Phocoena phocoena, assembly GCF_963924675.1. Classification (NCBI taxonomy): domain Eukaryota; kingdom Metazoa; phylum Chordata; class Mammalia; order Artiodactyla; family Phocoenidae; genus Phocoena; species Phocoena phocoena. The sequence continues at coordinate 4,967,245 of NC_089227.1, read as the reverse complement.
TAGGGATAACAGAAGAAAACTACTTCAGTCATGTAGATATAATTATGTGAAGTCATTTGTCACTGGTTCTATGGTGTTCACACAAATTAATGGACTCAGATTCACAAAAGCTTGCATTAAATGTGAGGTGTATGATAAACCTTAAATAATGTTGAGTTTAAAATTAATTACCTTCTTAATAAATCAAATCTGATGATTCTTATATTCACTGATTCTCAGTCATTCTCCCTGCTTCTATAGAAATTAGTTTCTAACAAACAAAAAAAGTCTGTTCTTCAATCAATTGCTCTTTATGAAAAATTACAAGACCATGCCAGGAAGAGTGATATGAAGAGAGTGCTATGAATAAGCTACATTTCAGGTCTCCTCATCCTGAGATTAAACATGGAAATCAAATCAATCACATGTGTCATTCAGTCATCATTGCCAGTAACTTCTCTTTCTCTCTCATTGGTTCAGGTACCTTAAGTATTTGAGCAGAGGCTGTTGCTTTACTGACTTGAATTCTTAATGCAAACTAAGTTGGTTACCTGCAATAACAGGACAACTTATCGCTCATGTAGTGTTCAAAGTGGAAAATTATTTGTTAGCTGTGTGACCTTAGCAGGCTCTTAACCTCTCTTCGTCTCATTGAGCTCTTTGTTGATGTATGTAACAAGTGTGTATGTGTCTATTTACCTATCTATCTACTTACCTATCGAGAGAGAGAGAGAGAGAGAGAGAGAGAGAGAGAGAGAGAGAGAGAGAGAGAACCAGCTCTGTGTTGGATACTGCAGCAGGCTCTGGATAGGGCACAATAAACATAGTACATAAGAACACCCATGCTTACTGAATATGCCAGATAAAGACAACAGCTATCCATGGAGAAAAATGGATAGTGGAAAAACAATGCAGCCTAAAGAAAAAATATGAAAAAAGAAACTTCTGGCTTTTCTTTACTGTAATTTTCCTATTGTCAAATTGCTTTTTCTCCTTAAGGCTGAAAGCTCTGATGTCGTTAGTGTGGTATCCTGCAGTCAGCATTATGCTGATAGGCCAGGCATCCTTGCCATCCATTTCACGAAGTGTCAACCAGAAGAACAGTCCCTCTGATGTTCAGAGAGGTTCTTTTCTGTCTAAACTCCAAGATATCATAAGCCACAAGGTTTCCCTGTGTTATGGAATTCAGGAGAACATTTCTCCACAGGGGATTTCAATAGGCTTTTGATACTGGCTCAGAATCAAACATTTCTTTGCATGCTTTTTTCCTATTTTTCTAAGCTCTAGTAGTGTTGTGATGGTGCAGGTGCTTTGCACCATAACGACACCATCTTGCTACCATCTGCTATTCTACTTGTGGCCATCAGATCCAGGAGGAAGCTTGCCTGCCTGCTCACACCAGCCTCTTATTTCAGGAAGCAGTCTCATCATTTTGCTCTGTTTGTGTTGCTGCTTGATCCACCATCTAATGTCACCCCTTTTAATTACAAAGACTTTATTAGGTTTCCTCCAGTTACTACTTAGATTTTTCACAGAAAAAAAATTTACAACATCCTATTATGCCTCATTAAATCTATTCCACTCTGTACTATAGTTACATAAAATGTTCTGTGGACACTGCCTTAACTGTAATAATAAGTAATAATAAAGTAAAAACTGTAATAATAATGAAAATTTATTAAATTTTTATTTTGCTAGAATCAGGACATGAAAATTAAAATCATTAGCATACACTGGCTCCAAGAATCTTTCCTCTCTTTTATGACCTACAATGAAAGTCTCCTTCCACTGGTTGATGACTTTCATTACTGAGAGTAGTTAATAAAGAGAAATGCTAATGAGGATTTGGGATTATGGTCTTAACTCTCTTAGAAAAGGGTTTCCATCTAATATCTAATTCACTGATTGGCTTATAAATTGGTGGGGAACTAGTTTCTATGAAATATGATAAAAAGTAGACATATACAACAAAGTGTAACTACTGTGATTGCTCTACTAGATTAAATTTACGTTGCTCTTCCTTTCCTCTCCCCATGATGTTTTATATAAGTTCCTGGAAATGTAAAAGGATATAGAGGTTGGAGGATTTCAAGAAATCTCGTTGAAGCTTCTCTTCTTTTGAGTCACTTTGAAATGTTACCAGCTACCTCCATTAGAAACATAAGTGCCAGAGCAAGATTTTGAAGTTCCCTGAAGCTCTACCTGACAGTGGGGAGAAGAGTTGGGTACTTCCTGTTGGCACCAGCCACCCTGTTGCTTCCTGAAGCTGTCAGTCATCTGGAGAAGACTGAGTATGGGCATTGGAAGCTATCATCCCCTGAGATGTCACGTCCAGTCACTCCAGTCACTTAGCGTGTGGGAGAATTTTGATTGCTGCTTTTAGGTAAACTAATGATATGAACAAGCATAGTCTTTGACTTCAAAGGGTTGACTAGAATGAAGGAGACAGAAGAGCAGTTCAAACAGCACAGAAGGATTTCTCTGCTTGGGTACATCAGGATGCACGGAACTCGGCTGTTCAGACAATATATGATGAAATAAGTGCCATCTTGACTAAGGGATGAAGAATTTGTAGACGGTATACAGACAGATGAGACTCAAAAAGTGAAGCATTTTCTAGAGAGAGAGAGAAATGAATGGACCACAGTGTCCTATAGTGAGTCAACATCATTAGCATTAAGAGCATCGGGCAGAGGTGATGAGTGAGGGGTGGCTGAAAATTAACCAGGGCCTTGGGAGCCAAAGTCAGATGTTTGGCCATTATCCAGAAAAGAAAAAAATAAGTCATTAACACATTTTAGCAAGGATTATTCTGTGGTGCTGTAATAGTAAAGTTTAAAAGTTGGAGGGGATATTAGATGTTATTAGCTTTTCAATATCTAAACTTCTTCACATATTTACATAAAATGTAATTCATCGGCAGAAATAAACATATGTCTTCTCCCCAACCAGTTCCATGCACTAGAATTTTTTACAAGATTTACTCCAAATCTCATGGCTTCTAGGAGCTTCCCCTGATTTCATCCAATAGGTATTACCTGTTTTTGTAAATCCTGTAAAACTAGTTTGTATTGTACCTTGTGTTATATTGATAATACTTTATATTTTATCTATTGAGAACTTTATCTTTAAGCTTTTCATTTTCTATCCCCATAACACCCCATACAATGTTTTGTAAGTATTAGCCTTCCAAATAACACTGAACTAATAGAGAGAGAAAATGTGGAAAGAAAGAAGGGAAGTAAAAGGGAGTGGGGAGATGGGAAGGTAGACAGAACCAAGGGAGAGAGCAACACATTTTTCAGATAACCTGTATCCTACAACATAGAATTTCACCTAGTTACTGAAATTAAATAGATGTTATTTGGGACACAATGTATAATAAATTCTATTAAACTTGGTTTACATTGTCCTTGTTGCTTCATGGCTGCAACAATTCTTCCAATTTTTTCTCCTTATGTCAAACTTTTAAACATATGCATTTCTTATCTTGAGAGACATCATTGATTTAACTTTCCTCATTCATTAGAGTCCATTCTCTATTTTCATTCCTTTCAATTATTTATTATCATAACAACTTCCTTGTTATTTTCCTTACAAATTTTGGCATATTTTGTGTCATTTCTTTTTCTTCAGGCTCTGATTTACATCTCTATATTTTATGTATAGTTAGACAAATTTTGGTAAGATTTTCTCTAATTAAGATATCCTAAGGGGATGCAAGCTAGTCAAGCCCCTGTTTTTTTTTAAAAGTCTAGTTCCTTTCTATTTCTTTTAAATGTAAGTATTTTATCATTTAAATGTAGTAACATACGTAATACAGAATTTAACTAGAGAACGTTTGCCAAATAATATGTACTTTCTTCTCCCAGTTGATTAGGTCATCATTTCAGTGCAGCAAAGGCTGCAATTCACAGTTCTGCCCATTAGCAGCTTTCCACAGTTTTGCAAAATACCATTGTCCTAAATTTAGTAAATTAGCTTTTGAAAACTTTTCATAAATATTTCATACCTAATAGTATTAAATATGGAAAAGTTTGTGAAATCCTGGTACGATCATGAAATAACATTTTGAAAAGTTATCTTAGCTCTGACAAAGCATGTGTCATTATCTTTTATATAATTGACAAAAACACTCATTATCATTGAAACAGTCATTGATACTTGTTATGTTTTCTGAATATTCAACATACATTACAAATGTACTTGATTTCTTTTTTTTTAATATCTTCATTGGTATATAAATGCTTTACAGTGTACTGTTAGTTTCTGCTGTATAATAAGTTAAATCAGATATATGTATACATATATCTTCATATCCCCTCCCTCTTGAGCCTCCCTCCCTCTCTCCCTATCCCACCCCTTTAGGTCATCACAAAGCATCAAGCTGATCTCCCTGTGCTATGCAGCTGCTTCCCACTAGCTATTTTACATTTTGTAGTGTCTATATGTCCATGCTACTCTCTCACTTCGTCCCAGCTTACCTTTCCCCCCAGCTTACCCTTCCCCCTCCCCATGTCCTCAAGTCAATTCTCTATGTCTGCGTCTTTATTCCTGCCCTGCCACTAGGTTCATCAGTACCTTTGTAGATTCCATATATGTGCGTTAGCATAAGGTATTTGTTTTTTTTCTTTCTGACTTAATTCACTCTATATGACAGATTCTAGATCCATCCACCTCATTATAAATAACTCAATTTCATTTCTTTTTATGGCTGAGTAATATTCTATTGTATATATGTGTCACATCTTCTTTATCCATTCATCTGTCGGTGGACATTTAGGTTGCTTCCATGTTCTAGCTATAGTAAATAGTGCTGCAATGAACATTGTGGTACATGTCTCTTTCTGAATTATGGTTTTCTTAGGGTATGTGGACAGTAGTGGGATTGCTGGGTCATATGGTAGTTCTATTTTTAGTTTTTTAAGGAACCTCCATACTGTTTTCCATAGTGGCTGTATCAACTTACGTTCCCACCAACAGTGCAAGAGAGTTGCCTTTTCTCCACACCCTCTCCAGCATTTATTGTTTGTAGATTTTTTGATCATATGTCCATTCAAACTTAATTTCTTTTGAGTTTTCAACTCAGGTTAAGATTAGACTTGCAAGGTGTATCTCTCTCAAATCTCTCAGAGTTTCTCTTAGTGAAGACACTTGCGTTATTAGGAATAAAATATGTTAGCTGATAAATGCTGAAATTACATGTTTGGATCATTAAAATATATTTCTTGTACACGTCCTGGTCTCATTAATATAATAGAAGTGTATGGATTTCTACTTCCAGCAATAATTCAAGGTCTCAGTTTTTTCCAATTTCTGTCTGTACCTGTTCATCCAAGGAATGAAGACAAAAAATAAAAAAAAATACAAATAAAAATGACAATCACACATGAGGTTTTTATGGTTAGGTTTAGTTGAGGTGCACACACTTCTGCTCATGATTTATCTGACAGAACCTTAACTCATGGTGTCCAGCTAATAGAGGAGACTGTGAGATGTCTTCTAAGTGAGGCCCAGAAGGGCTCCAGTCATTGGGGAACAGAGCTTCTCTGCCAAGATGCTAGACATTTATTTCTTTATTAAAATGGCCGCTGTTGCCATTTCTCAAGAATGCCCTTTGCTTTTGCATTGTAATAAAGTTTTTGCTTAGAATAGTTTTAGATTTACAGAAACTTTGCCAAATAGTAGAGGAAGATCCTATATGTCTCACACCCAGGATTTCCTCTAATTAACATCTTGAATTAATACAGCACCTATATCACAATTAATAAATCAATACAATGAATTCTTATGAACTACTATCCATACTTTATTCAGATTTCTTTAGTTATTTTACATAATGTACTTTTTCTCTTTCAGGATCCCACCCAAGATACCAAATTGCATTTAGTCATTGTATCTTCTTTGGCATCTCTTAACTGTGAAAGTTTTTCAGAATTTTCCTGTTTTGGACAACTTTTTGGTATGCAGTACAGGCAGGTATTTTGTATAAAGTCCACAAGTTTGGATTTTTGTGATCTTTTTCATGATTAGACTAATGTTATGGGTTTTGTGAAGTAAGACAACAGATGTAAGTTGCCATCAAAGGGGCATATTATCAATAGAAAATCCCTATTTATTTTAATCTTCATCCCTTGGCTGAAGTAGTATTTGTTATGTTTCTCCACTGTAAACTACTTCATTTCCCCTTTCCACCCAGTGTTCTTTAGAGGGAAAACTACTGTAAGAAGCTCACACTTAAAGAGTGGAGAGTTATCTTAACCTCCTAGATGGAGAGACATAAGTTATTTAGAATTCTTCTGCAGGGGATATTTATCTATTCTCACACATTTGTTTAGTTATTCATAATGTATTTCTGTATGGACTCATGGATATTTGTTTATTTAAATTATCAACAATACTATTTTAATTATTTTGTTTTTCAAATGGTTTGAGCTTTGGCCACTGGGAGCACTTTCAGTTGTCTCCCTCTGTCCTTTGACATATACTCGTCATTGTTTTGTTGGTTTTGTTTCATTTTGAACATTTCCTTGCTTTCTGACACTACAAGATACTCCAGTATCATTCTGTATAATGCTGCCTCAGCCCTAGAATCAGCCATTTCTCCAAGAATCCTGGTTCCACTTATGGGAGAAGGATTTTAGATAATAAGATCCAGGCACTGGTGTGCTCTTTGCTTCTGGAGTGGTGTTAAACTTCTGGCTCATCTTAATTCACAGAGCAAGGAAATATATGTGTGTGTACTAACCTATGTACATACACATACCTATTATTATTTATATGAATATATCTATCAGTGTGTGTATTAAAATACATACTGATGTCTCCAAATCTGCATGATCATTCTGTCCCATGATTGTCTGTAACTTGTTCCTCCATCAGTGAGAAATCAAGTTCTTGCCATCCACTGTCCACTCTCTTAATTGTCCAGTTCCATTATACATGTGTCCTGGTTTCAGAACTGTTAACCTATGAATCTACAGAAAATACCATTACCAACTAAAGTGCATTGCTTGTGTGCAGTTCCCTTTGTTTTAAGTTTTCCACACTCCATTCATTTTCAAAGTTGCTTATATCCACACCTTTTGCCCTCACCCACTTCAGTGAAATTATTTCATCCATTTTACTTCAATTAGACTATTTTGTTACAGTGAATACTTAGTCCTCAGATCCCCTAAGCTGTTATGTGACAGTTAAAAGTTTTTCGTACATTAAGGTTAATGCTTTGTTCTGTAAAGATTTTAGCAATGCATGGTGTCACCTATCCAACATTACTCTATGGTAAGGAATGGTTTCACTATTTAAAATATTCTTCCTGTGCTTCATCTGTTCAACTGTTCTCCCTACTCTCCACAAACATACCCTGAACATAAGTGATATTGTTATTGTCTTTAAAATTTTGTCTTTTATAGTAAGTTATCTAGATGGAATTATACAGAATGCAGGCTTTTAAAATCATATTTTCACTTAAAAATATGATTCTTCCATGTCTTTTCAGAGCATGATTTTGTTTTAAATCATTGAATAGTGTTAAGTTATACGAATGCACACCAGTTTGAATAACCATTCATCTATTAAAGGACCTCTTGGTTGCTTCTACTTTTTGGTAATTATGAATAAAGCAGCTATAACTGTGCAAACAAGTTTTTGTGGATGTAAGTTTAGAATCAGTTGTGTAAATACCTAAAAGAGCAATTGCTAGATCACATGATATTAAGTTTAGCTTTGTTAGAAACTGTCAAACTGTCTTCCAATGTGCCTATACCATTTTGCATTTTCATCAGCAACGAATGAGAGTTCCTGTTTCTCCATAACCTTGGCAGAATTTGGTGATGTAAGTATATTGGATATTAACCATTCTAATAGTTGTATAGTGGTACCTCATTGTTTTAATTTGCAGTTTACTAATGACATATAACATAGAGCATTTTTCATATGCTCATATGCTGTCTATACAGCTTTTTCAATTAGGGTCAATTCAGAAATTTTGCCTATGTTGAGTTGTTTTCTTGCTGTTGATTTTTAAGAATTCTTTGAACATTTTAGATACAAATCACTTATTATATGCTTATTTTGTGAATATTTTACCTCCAAGTCCATCCAAGTTGCTGCAAATGGAAAAATTCATTCTCTTTTATGGCTCACATTTTTAATCTATATATCTGTTGATGGACACTTATGTTGCTTCCATATCTTGTCAATTGTAAATAATGCTGCTATGAAGATTTTGGTGTGTGTATTTTTTTCAAATTAGTGTTTTTGTTTTCTTTGGATATACATCCAGGAGTAGAAATGCTGGGTCATATGGTAATTGTATTTTTAGTTTTTGAGAAACCTCCATAATGTTTTCTACAGAGGGTGCACCAATTTACATTCCCAAAACAGTGCACAGGAGTTCCCCTCTCTCTACACCCTCGCCAACATTTGTTCCTTGTGTTCTTTTAGAAGATAGCCATTCTGACAGATGTGAGATGATATCTCATGGTGGTTTTGACTTGCATTTCCTTGATGATTAGTGATGTTGAGCATCTTTTCATGTGCCTGTTGGCCATCTGCATATCCTCTTTGGAAAAATGTTGATTCAGGTCTTCTTCCTATTTTTTAATTGGGTTGTTTATTTGATGTTGAATTGTATGAACTGTTTATATATTTTAGATATTAACCCCTATTGATCTTATCACTTGGAAATTCTTTTTTCCCATTCAGTAGGTTGTCTTTTTGTTTTATCAATAGTTTCCTTTGCTGTGCAAAAGCATTTAAGTTTAATTAGGTCCCATGTGTTTATTTTTGCTTTTGTTTCCTTTGCTTTAGGAGAGAGATCCAAAAAAATACTGCTAGAATTTTTGTCAAAGAGGTTTCTGTCCATGTTTTCCTCTAGGAGTTTTATGGTTTATGGTCTAACATTTAACTCTTTAATCCATTTTGAGCTTATTTTGGTATATGGTATTAGAGAGTATTCTAATTTTATTCTTTTACATGGAGCTGTCCAGTTATCCCAGCACCACTTGAAGAAACTGCCTTTTCTCCATTGTATATTCTTGCCTCCTTTGTTATAGATCAATTGACCATAAAAGTCTGGGTTTATTTCTTGGCTGTCTATTTTGTTACATTGATCTATGTATCTGTTTTTGTGCCAGTGTCATACTGTCTTCATTACTGTAGTTTTGTAGTATTTTGGAATCAGGGCATGTGATACCTCCAGCTTTGTTCTTCTTTCTTGAGATTGCTTTGGCTATTAAGAGTCTTTAATACTACCATACAGATTTTAGAATTATTTATATTCATTCTGTGAGAAATACCTTTGCTGTCTTGGTAAGGTTTGCATGGAAAATGTAGATTGTCATTTTAACAATATTATTTCTTCCAATCCATGAATATGGTATATCTTTCCATCTGTTTATGTCATCTTCAATTTCTTTCAATAGTGTCTTATAATTTTCCAAGTACAGGTCTTTTACTCCTAAGGTAGGTTTTTTCCTAGGTATTTTATCCTTCTTAATGTGATTATAAATGTGATTGTTTCCTTAATTTCTCTTTCTGATATTTTGCTGTTAGTGTATAGACATGCAACAAATTTCTGTTTATTAATTTTGTATTCTGTAACTGTACTGAATTCATTGATGAACCATAGTAGTGGTTTTGGTGATGTTGTTAAGATTTTCTATGTATAGTATCAGGCCATCTGCAAACAGTGAGAGTTTTCTTTTTTTTTTCTTACCAATTTGGATTCCTTCCTTTTATTTTTCTTGTCTGGTTTCTGTGGTAGCACTTTCAATACTATGTTGAATAAAAGTATTGAGAATGAAAATTTGTCTTGTTCCTGGTCTTAGAGGAAATTCTTTCAGCTTTACATTGTTGAGTATGATGTTAGCTGTGAGCTTGTCATAAATGGCCTTTATTATGATGAGTAACATTTCCTCTATCCCCAGCTTCTGGAGAGGTTTTTTTTTTTATTATAAATCAATGTTGAAATTTGTCAAAAGCTTTTACTGCAATTGTTGCAATGATTATATACAGTTTATTGTTGAATATATTAATGTGATGTATCACATTGATTGATTTGTGGGTATTGAACCATCCTTGCATCCCTGAGATAAATCCCATTGATCATGCTGTATGATTCTTTTCATGTATTGTTATATTCATTTTGCTAATATTTTGATGAAGATTTTTGAATCTATGTTCATCAGTGATATTGGTCCATAATTTTCTTTTTTCGTGATATCTTTGTAATGTTTTTATGTTAGGGCGATGCTGGTCTCACAGAATACATATGGAAACATTCCTTCCTCTGAATATTTTTGGAATAGTTTGAGAATGATAGGTTTTAACTTTTTTCCAAATGTTTGGTAGAATTCACCTGTGAATTACCTGTTCCTTTTGTTTGTTGGAAGTATTTAAATTAATGATTCCACTTTATTAATGGAAATCACTCAGTTCATATTTTCTATTTCTTCTTGCTTTAGTCTTGGGAGATTGTACATTTTTAGGAATTTGTCCATTTCTTCTAGTTTGTCCATTTTATTGACGTGTTCTTGTTCATAGTAGTCTCTTATTATCCTTTGTATCTCTGTGGTGTCAGTTGTAACTTCTCTCTTTTCATTTCTGACTTTATTGATTTGGGCCCTCTCTCTTGTTTTCTTGATGAGTCTGGCTAAAGGTATATTTTATTTATCTTCTCAGAGAATCAGCTCTTAGTTTCAATGGTCTTTTCTATTGCTTTTTCTTGTCTCTATTTTTTTTTCCTTAATATATTTAATTAATTTATTTATGTATTTATGGCTGTCTTGGGTTTTCGTTGCTGCACATGGGTATCTTCTAGCTGCTGCAAGTGGGGTTTACTCTTCATCATGGTGTATGGGCTTCTCATTGTGGTGGCTTCTCTTGTTGCAGAGCATGGGCTCTAGGGTTATGGGCTTCAGTAGTTGTGGCACATGGACCCAGTAGTTGTGGCTCATGGGCTCAGTAGTTGTGGCTCACAGTCTGTAGAGCACAGGCTCAGTAGTTGTGGTGCATGGGTTTAGTTGCTCCACAGCATGTGAGATCTTCCTGGACTAGGGCTCAAACCCATGTCCCCTGCATTAGCAGGCAGATTCTTAACCACTGTGTCACCGGGGAAATCCCCTAGTCTCTATTTCTTTTATCAATATTTCTGCTCTGATCTTTATGAGTTTGCTCCTTCTACTAACTTAGGGCTTTGTTTGTTCTTCTTTCTCTAGTCCCTTTAGGTGTAAGGTTAAGTTGTTTATTTGAGGTTTTTCTTGTTTCCTGAGTTAAGCTTCTGTCACTATAAACTTCCCTCTTAGAACTTCTTCCACTGTGTCCCCTACAGTTTGGGACACATGTATATGTTGTGTTTTTATTTTCATTTTTCTCTATGAATAATTTGATTTTCTTTTTGATTTCTTCAGTGATTCATTGGTTGTTTAGATGAATATTATTTAGCCTCCATGTGTTTGTGCTTTTTGCAGTTTATTTCTTGTGGTTGGTTACTAGTATAAGAGAGTTGTGGCTGGAAAAGTTGCTTGATATGATTTTAATATTCTTTATTTTTTGGGGGGGGGGCTTTGGCCACACCACATGGCATATGGGGTCTTAGTTCCCTGACCAGGGAACAAACTCACACCCCCTGCAGTGGAAATGTGGACTCGTAACCACTAAACCACCAGGGAAGTCTGATTTTAATATTCTTAAATTTACCAAGGATTGTTTTGTGGCCTACCATGTGTTCTATCCTAGAGAATGTTCCATGTGCACTTGAAAAGAATGTGTATTCTGCTGCTTTTAGGTGGAATGTTCTTTATATATCTGCTAAGTTCATTTCATCTAATGTGTCATTTACGGTCTTTGTTTCCGTATCGATTTTCTGTCTGGATGATCTATCCATTGATGTAAGTGGGGTATGAAAGTCCCCTACCATTGTTGTGTTAATTTATATATCTCCCTTTATTTCTATTAATATTTGTTCTTTCATTTAGGTACTCTTATTTTGGATGCATATATATTTACAATTGTTTTAATTCCTTGAATTGACCTCCTGATCATTATGTAATGCTTTTCTTTGTCTTTTGCAACAATCTTTGTTTTAAAGATTGTTTATTTGATATAAGTATTATTACCCCAGCTTTCTTTTGATTTCCATTTGCATAGAATGAAAATTTCCATTATTTTTCTTTCAGTTTGTGTGTCTCTTTAGATCTGAAGTGGGTCTCTTGTAGGCAGCGTATATATAATTCCTGTTTTTGTATCCATCCAGCCACTCTGTGTTATTTGATTAGAGTATTTAGTCCATTTACATTTAAAAGTAATTATTGATATGTATGTTCTTATTCCCATTTTGTTAATTTTTTTTTTTTTTTGTGGTATGCAGGCCTCTCACTGTTGTGGCCTCTCCTGTTGCGGAGCACATGCTCCGGACTTGCAGGCTCAGTGGCCGTTGCTCACGGGACCAGCCACTTCGTGGCATGTGGGATCTTCCCGGACCAGGACACGAACCCGTGTCCCCTGCATCAGCAGGCAGACTCTCAACCACTGTGCCACCAGGGAAGCCCTGTTAATTGTTTTTGTGTTGTTTTTATAGTTCTTTTCCTTTTCCCTTTCTTCTTTTCTTGTGATTTGATGCCTATATTTAGTGTTGTGTTTGGATTCCTTTTTCTTTGTGTGTGTGTATCTATTATACATTTTTGTTTTGTGATTACCATGAGGTTTTTATACAGCTATCTATCTATTTATCTATATCTATCTATCTATCATCTATGATTGTTTTAAGTTGCTGATATCTTAATTTCAAGTGCAGTTTAACAACACTGCCTTTATACTCTCCTCCCCTTATGATTACTTTTTTCAATATCATATTTTAAATTTAATTATTTTCTGAGTCACTTAAGTGCTTATTGTTGATATAGATGATATTACTACTGTTGTCTTTTAATATTCCTACTAGTTTTGTGAGTTGATGTTTTCCTACATTTACTGTACGTTTGACTTTACCAATGAGATTTTTATGTTTCTAGTTGTAGTCTTTTCTTGTTCACTTATAAAAGTCCCTTTAACATTTGTTGTTAAGCTGGTTTTTGGTGGTGCTGAACCTTTTAGCTTTTGATTGTCTGTAAAGCTATTTGTCTCTCCATTGAATCTGACTGACAGTCTTGATAGATAGAGTATTTTATCACTTTAAACATATTATACCAACCCTTCTGCCCTCCAGAGTTTCTGCTGAAAAGTGAACTGACAGTCTTATGGGAGTTCCCTTGTATGAAACTTGCTGTTTTTCCCTTGCCACTTTTAATACTCTCTCTTTGTCTTTAACTTTTTCCATTTTAGTTACAGGGTGTCTTGGTGTAGTCCTCTTTGGATTAATCCTGTTTGGGACTCTCTGTGCTTCCTGGACCTGGAAGTCTATTTTCTTTCCCAGGTTAGGGAATTTTTCAGCTATTATATCTTCAACTATATTCTCAGGTCCTTTCTCTCTTCTCCTTTTTGTTCTCCTCTAATATGAATATTACTGCACTTCATGTTGTCACAGAAGTCTCTTAAACTGCTCTCATTTCTTTTTATTCTTGTTTCTTTTATTCTGTTCAGCATCAGTGATTTCCACTACTCTGTCTTCCAGCTCACTGATCCATTTCTGTATATCATTCAGTCTACTATTGATTCCTTCTAGTGTATTTTTAATTTCAGTTATTATATTCTTCATGTCTGTTTGGGTGTTCTTTATATTTTCTTTTTGTTAACGTCTCAGCTCTGTGCATACATTGTTCTCCTGAGTACTTCTATCATCTTTACAATCACTGCTAATAGTTATTATATTTCTTCCCTTGGGGTTTTACCTTGTTCCTTCATTTGGAATGTGATCCTCTGTCACCTCATTTTGCCTAACTTGCTGTTTTTTCTGCTTATCTGGTATGTTTGTTACATCTCCAGACCTTAGGGAAGTAACCCTCTGTAGGAGGAGTCCTATGATCCCTGCAGTGTACTCCCCTCTCATCTTCCAAGCTACATGCTCTAGAAGTTTCCCTTATGATGGCTGGTTGGATCCTTCTGTTAGGGTGGGCTGACTATGTGGGCAGTCTGGTAGGCTTGATTTACCTCTAATCTGGTGGATGCCCAGCCCTGCCTTGTGCAGAGTCTGTCAGCTGCTGTTTGATGGGACCAAGTCACGAGGCAGCTGACTGAGGAACTCTGGAAGGCTCCAGAGTTAGGACTGGCTCACTGCTTGGTGGATTCATGGCATAAGAGATTTCGGGGCTGTTGCCCACCCACTGATGAGTGAAGCCAGGTCCTGGGGCTAGTGCAAACCCACTGGAAGGCAACATCTTTCCTAAGGTCTGGCTGCAGGGCCGTGGGGACCCACAGCACATTACATATCCCTGCTCTGGGTAGGGCTATGATGGGTAGGACTGGTTCATGACACAGTTGGCTGCAGGACCTAGTGTGCCTAGAATTTTGTGGTCACCTGCTAATGGGCATAGCCAGGGTCCATGTAGTCTCAGGGAAGTTTCTTGGTCCACAGGTTGCGGGGCTGTGATTTTCCCAAGGTTGGTGTCCACCTACTGGTGGGTGAGGCTAATACAGTGGCTAGAGCAGGCTCTCTAGTGGGCAGGGTTGGGAACCAGGAGATTCTGGGGCTGGTGCCTGCCCACTGGTTGGTAGAGCTTTGTCCCAGGGTCTCTGACTACAGGGTCCTGTGGGTCCTGGGTCTAGGGTTGTATCCAGGGTCAGCTGAGGGCTCATGGGTTCTGGTTTCTTTTGTGCCTTACCATGGTACTCTTGTTTCTTTTTTTAATATATAAACCTATTTATTTATTTATTTTTGGCTGTGTTGGGTCTTTGTTTCTGTGCACAGGCTTTCTCTAGTTGCAGCGAGTGGGGGTTACTCTTTCATTGTGATGTGTGGGCTTCTCATTGTGGTGGCTTCTCTTGTTGTGGAGCATGAGGTCTAGGTGCACAGGTTTCAGTAGTTGTGGCACACAGGCTCAGTAGTTGTGGCTCGTGGGCTCTAGAGCACAGGCTCAGTAGTTGTGGTGCATAGGCTTAGTTGCTCCACCTCATGTGGGATCTTCCCAGACTAAGGCTCAAACCTGTGTCCCCTGCATTGGCAGGCAGATTCTTAACCACTGTGCTACCAGGGAAGCCCTCATGGGTTCTTTAAATCATTAAACTTTGACCTTTAAGAGAAAATGAGTTTGAGGATTTTGTATTTTAATAAAAATATTATTGATTACAATTATTAAATTGATTTGAATATACTTACTGAGTTTCTACTCTGCACCACTGAGTCTTAAGGTACCTTCTGTAATAAAAAATGCTTCAATAAAACTGGTTAATATTTATTTGATTAAACATTTGGCATACATAACTGTGACTAAAATTATCAACCAGATTCCACTGTTGTACATATGAATATATAAGAATACCTACAGAGATTCTTTAACCCTAATGTTTAAAAATGTCCCCAAAGAACTACTTGAGACTTAGACATAGATTAAGACAAGTTACAATTTATTCTACATATATATTAATCATAATAATATCTATTTGCAAAAAATTAACACATAATGTAAAATTTTACTCTGATGCTAACCTCTACTTTTTAGAAAAAAAGTTTTTTTTTTTTATCTGAAGTTTTAGTTAATACAGAATGCAAGACTAAAGATTCCCTGTATGAATAAAACTAGGTGCTGCTGATTAACCAAATATACAGAAAGTAAAATAATAAGATGTCAAAAGAGATTTTGCTTCATCATACTTAGTGAACAATTTTTATTCCTTGTTAAAAAGAATGTGGAAATCAATATCATAGTATAATTTTAATGCAGTTAAATATTTCACTGATTCATCAAGAGACTTCTTTTTATAAAATTGTGGTCAGATACACATAACATAAATTTTACAGTTTAACCAACTTTAAGTGTAAGTTTATTATTGTTAAGAATATTCACATAGTTCTGCAACTAATTCCTGAACTCTCTACTGATTAAACAATTCTCCATTCCTCCCTCCCTTATTAGCAACCACCATTTTTCTTTTGTTTCTATTAATTCAACTACTCTAGATATCTCATATATGTGGAATTATACAGTATTTGTGTTTTTGTAATTATTTCACTCAGCATAATGTCTTCAGAGTTTAATCATGTTATAACATGTGTCAGAATTTTCTTTACTTTTAAGGCTGAATGTATATGTAAACCACATTTTGTTTATCCATTCTTCTGTTGATAGATACTTGAGTTGCTTCCACCTTTTTGTTATGGTAATTAACATGGATATACAAATATTTATTCAAGACACTGCATTTAATTTTTATGATTTATACTAAGAGATGAAATTGTTGAATCATATAGCAATTTTATTTTTAATTTGTTGAGGAACCACCATAATGTTACCCATAGCAGCTGCATCTTTTTACATTTACACAAACAGTGCACAAGTGTTCCAATTTCTCCACATTCTTACCTCTGGTTTTTGATAGTAGCCATTCTCATGAATATGAGGTGATATTTCAATGTGGTCTTGATTTGCATTTTCCTAATGATTAGTGAAGTTGAACATCTTTTTAGATGATTGGTGTCTATTGGTGTATCTTCCTTGGAAAAATGTTTACTCAAGATCTTTGTCCACTTTTTAAATATGTTATACCTTTTTCTTGTTGGGTTGTGTATTTTAAAATATTTTGGATAGTAAGCTTTTAACAGATATATCATTTGCAAATATTTTCTCCCATTCTATAAGCTACATTTTCACTCTTTTGATTGAATCCTATAATGTATTAAAGTTTTAAATTTTGATATAGTCCAATTTATTTTTTTTTAACTTTTGTTTTCTAATCTATTAGTATCATATCAAAGAATTCACTGCTAAATCCAGTGTCATAAAGATATCTCATATATTTTCTTCTAAAAGTGATATAATTTTACATCTTATGTTTAAATCTTTTATCTATTTTAAGTTAATTTTAGTAAATTGTGTAAGGTAAGGGTCAAACTTCTTTTGTATGTAAATATCTAGCTTTTTCAATATCACTTGTTTAAAAGACTGTTCTTTTCCCATCAAATGGCTTTGGCAACTTTGTTGAAATAATTTTAATATATGTATACATTTTATTTCTGGACTCTCCTTTCTATTCTATTATTCTATATGTTTGTCTTATGCCAGTGCCACACTGTTTTGATTTTTGCATCTTTGTAATAAATTTTGAAATCAGGAAATGTGAGATCTTCAAATTTGAACGTCTTTTTCAACAATGTTTTAGTTATGAGAGATCCCTTAATTTAGTCTAGACTATAAATTAGTATAGACTTTAAATTAGTATAAATTAGTATAGACTTTTCTATTTCTGAAAAAAGTGCTGATAGGATTCTGATAAGGATGATGCTATATCTATGTGTTACTTTGAGTAGTATTAATATTTTAGCAATATTAATTGTTTACATCCATGTGCACAAGGTGCTTCTCCATTTATTTGCATCCTCTAATTTCTTTCAGAAATGTTTTGAAGTTTTCTTTGTAGAATATTTTAACTTTTTAAATTAAGTTTATCCCTAAATACTTTATTTCTTTTTATGCTCTTTTAAATTGAATTATTTTCTTAATTTCCCTTTTGGATTGTTTATTGTTAGACTATGTAAACACAACTTATTTTTTGTGTATTGATTCTGTATTCTGCAACTTTGCTGAATTCATTCATTATTTAACACAGATATTTAATGACATCTTTAAGGTTTTCTATACATAAGATCATGTTGCCTGCAAATGGAGATACTGTTACTATTTTCTTTCCAATTTAGATAATTTTATTTATGTTTTCTTGACTAATTTTTCTGACTAGGACTTCCAGTAGTATGTTGAATAGAAGTGGTAAAAATGGACATCCTTGTGTTGTGCCTGAGATTAGAGGAAAAGTTTTCAGTCTTTCACCACTGAGTATCATGTTAATTGTGGACCTTTTACATATGGTCTTTATTTCGTTGAGATAGTTTTTTTTCTATTACTAGTGTATTGAGTCTTTTTAACATGAAAAGGTGTTGAACCTTTTCAAAAACCTTTTCTTCATTAATTGAGATATGTTTTTCAAAAGAATATTGTTTATTCTGTTAATGTAGTGTATTGCATTGATTGATTTCCATGTGTTAAACCATCATTACATTCCAGGAACAAATCCCACTTAGTCACAGTATATAATCTTTTGAATGATCTGTTGAATTCTGTTTGCTGGAATTTCGTTTAATATTTTTATATCAATATTCATCAGGAATATTGGTCTATAGTATTTTTTTTTCTCTTGAGATGAGTTTCTCTTTTTTTATTTTTGTTTGGTGTCAGGGTAATGCTGGCCTCATAGCATCAGTTTGTAAGTGCCTTCTTCAATGTTTTGAATGGCTTTGAGGGAGATTTGTTTCAGTATTTTTAAAGATGATGGTATAATTTATTAATTAGCCATCTGCTCCTGAGTTTTTTTTTGTCAGGTTTTGATTACTTTTTCAATCTCTTTAATAGCTATAGGTTTGTTCAGATTTTCTGTTTCTTCATGATTCAGTCTTTGTAGGTTGTGTGATTTTAGGAATCCATCTATTTTATTTAGGTTATTATTTGGGGTGCATACAACTGTTCACAGTATTCCCTTATGATTCTTTTAGTTTCTGCAAAATGTGTTGTCATATCCTCACATTATTTCTGATTTGTATTTGATTTTTCACTCTTTTTTCTTAATCAGTCTAACTAAATGTTTGTCATTAAAAAAATTGTTTTTCAAAGAACAAATTCTTGGTTTTGTTGCCTTCTTCCATTATTTTTCCCTTCTCTACATTGTTATTTTAATCTTTATTTTTTATTCCTTCTGTTAACTTTGAGTTTTGTTCATTCTTTCCCTCTACTAGTTTCTTAAGGAGTAAAGTTAGGTTGTTGATTTGAGATATTGCTTTTTTTAATATAAAAATTTACAACTTTATATTTTTTTCTCTTTGAACTGTATCCTGTACGTTTTTGTAGGTTGTGGTTTTGACTTTCATTTGTCTCAAGATATTTAAAATTTTTCTTTGTGATTCTAAAAATGTTTAAATACTGACTGCCACAATATTGCCATTGTTAATATGATCTCTGTGTCTTATTCACGACTATTTTTCTAATGCAAGTTTAAAGATAGAGATGTTTACCTTCTTTTGTAACTTCCATTGCCCTTTGGTGAATATTAAAGGATGCAGTGAGTCTGTGAAAAATGCTAACTAAATAAAAGTTGAAGAGAAGTGGCTAAGTCTGTTTATTTTCCTTATGTTAGAAATATGATGCTTTTTCTTTCTGCATTTAGATAAAGTCAAAATTTCTTTCATTTATACTTAGGATTTATATTTTAAGGACCACATAATTTTAAAATAAATTGTATTTGCCTTCCAAATGCCTTCCTGCTGCACTAAGCTTTTTGAGTTGATTAAAGTTGTTCGTGAAGTTAAAACATCCCTGACATATTAACACTCTCTCTGGGTGAGAACATCCCTGGGGTTGGAACGTATTTCATATATTTTTCTCAGCTGCTACTAACATCTTTGAAAATGTTTTAAAATACGTAGAAATATATTTTCTGTTTTATAAAAAGGTATATGACATAATTGAGATATCTATGCATTTAAAATACATGTACAAATTCAAGTTGAAAACACATATAAATTGTTGAAAATTCACCAGAGATTGTAATGTACTATCAAAATTCTTTCATTCACTACCATGTTTCTAAAGTTTATTATTTAAGAGTAATATTAAATGTTAATAATGAATGCAGAGAACATTCATTCCAATCAATAAAATTTAATTGAAATTGGGAAGCTTGTATGAGGATTCAAGGTGGCTGGTAATTCAAAACATTTATATTTATTAAACATTCTTATTTATCAACATTTTTTCTAAATTATTTTTGCCTCGTTTTCATTTATTCATATAATACATAGTAAGCAGAGACAAGGAAAAATACTTTTCTGTGAAATTATTTATTATATATATAATAATATGGAGACTTATAATTCTGTCTTACCTTTGTCTTAGCTCCTAAAAAGCCAGGACAATGATGGCAAAATTATTTGTGGGATGTTGAAAACATCAATATATCATGTACACAATAAATACATTGTAATTTTGACTGCATTGGTTTATAAGGAATATTAAAAACAAATAAAAACCCAAATGTACAAAAAATATTTGTATTATGTTTATAGAGAAAAATTATATATGGAAGTCTTTAATTTCACCATGCCTGGCAGATAGTAGGGGTTTCAGAGCTGTAGATTCTTCTCTTTTTATAAATTAAAGCAGCATTTCACACATCTTTCACAAGAAAATTAAGCCCAACACTAAGTGAGAAATTGTAATAGTCCATTTCCTGCCTATATTTCCAACTCAGACACTGCAGTTCATTCTTCCTTCCCTCTTTGCTTTCTTTCTTTGCCTTTGGATAATGGTTGCTATTTCCTCAATTAGAACTAGTAATAATGGCTAAGTCAATTTACCTATTTAGGTCATTTTTCTCTTTTCAGCAAAATGATGAAAACTAAGGATTTGTTAATATGTCTCTCTATATCCCAAACTAAATACACAGTACATTAAATCTAGTTTGTCGTGAGAAGTGCTTGGGATTGATGCTGGACTAGGTAAGCCCCCCAAAATCTATAAATACTATAATGTTTTTCAATTGATCAAAGATCATATCACGTGCAAATGACTTTTGAGTAGATAGTGAAGAACAGAGTAACACAGATAATGAATATGTATGTTTTAGGTGTTCAAACATGAGTTACATTCTATTAATAGATCATTCAAAGAACAATTCGAAGCTCAGGGGTACTTAGCCCCTATGTGAGAATTGTCTCAAAGAAGGAAAGATTCATCAATTTCCTCCCAAATTCTCAATGCCACAACAGTACAGCTATTTATAATAGGTACAGCCAGGTTTTTCTAGAGGGCTAAATAAGGCTGCAGGATAATTACGTAAACTGGAATTTACCAGTATACCATTCATTTTTAGAAATCAAGGAATTGCCAGATTCAATTTTAAAACAATTGTTAGCTTGTTACAAATAAATGTGTACCCACATTCCTGGGTTTGATGTTGGGATGAGATTGTGGAAAGCAAGCTAAGCTATTCTAGGAATATTTAAGTTGTATGAAATGAACATTGAATTATGTTTCAGAGGAGAAAATAATTTGTTTTTTTAGAGAAAATGTGAGAAGGCCTTCAGCATAAGAGTAATACTGAGTGTGATTGATAGGATATAATATTATGTGAATATGTAAAGAAGGTGAAGAAATTTTATTAAGACAGAAAATATGAATAAAATGCAGTATCAAAACTATTGGTAAATTAATCTAATGGTAGTGGGAAAGATAGTTTTAACTCATGATTAAACTTTTATTCAGCTACATTTGCTAAAATGTATACTGAAATTAAGCCAAAGTCTACAAATTGATTTGAATTAATTATGCAAATAAGGTGAGTATAAACAGTATTGTAAAGAATATCTTTATATTTTCTCCTACAGTGCCTTAAACAAAGATTCCTAAAAAATTTCAAGTCAGAAAGTAAAATAAGAACAAAGGAATACCTTGTTGGCTCAGATAAGTGGACTCTGTGTGGTCCAATGATGGATATATGGCAAGGACAACATGAGGCCATTGAAATAAGACTTATGTAACTACATAGAATTGTCACCATTTTTATGATTTTATCTGACAAAATGATTTAATTTACTCTATAGAGCTTTAATACTCCAGGTCCTAACAAAATGTAAGATACCCATTAATTATATTGATATTTCATTTCTGAAAATATTTCACATCTTCCAATTTCACAAAAATTTGAAAATATGATCTTCACAATTTTACCCAAAACCCAACCATGCAATGCTTATAGCTAACAGAAAAAAAATCCTAAACCTATGGCTTAATATATATGGTCATCCACAGTTGCTACCATTATCCTTTCCAATTTAACTCCAGACACCCATGAGGTTTAAAATCTACACTCATCCTTAATTGTTTATTTTATGTCTCCTGAAAATACTTTGTATATTTCCATCTCCATATAGTTTTTTGTGCTCTTATTTGGTATGTGATCATCTCATATTTTCACATCTTATCAAATATTGACTTCCTTTAAGGTCCAGCTGATACATGAGCCATCTATGGAATCTCCTCTCATCCTAGGAAGGATTGATTTCACCAGGGAAGGAATGCTTTCTATTCTCTCCAAATTCCAGTTTGGGGTAATGATAAAGAACTCATTACATAATTACACAGTCAACTTAATAAAAAAAAAAAAAAACTTCAGATTGATGAAAATTTTACACTTCCATATTTGTTCTTCCTTTCTGTTTTCTTCAATTAAAAAAAAGTTCAATTCTTGTTTTACAAGAGACCCTCAAAAATTGGGAATTTTACTATAAATGTCTCAAGTTGCTATTTTCCAGACTAAACACATTCATTTGTCTTTGTGACATGATTTATAGACTTTTCAATACCTGGTCACTGTCTCCTTAATGTATTATGATTATGTTCATCTGGTGTAATAAAATAGTACGGACCTTTCTGAAGATGTGATTAAATGGAGAAATATATCAAGGTCATTAATGATAAATGTAATATTATTATAAAAATGTCAAACTCATTCACATTCATGTAAAATTTTAATAAAATTATAATTGAATATGTGATTCTAAAATTGAGATGGAAGAATAAATACCCAAGAATAAAACAATAATATTTTTAAAAGCAGAGCAAATGTATAGGAGTTAAATATCATCAAATCTCATAATTAAAATAATTTGTTATAGCTCAGAAATATACAAATTTTAAATTGTATATTTGTGAATGTATATATAGTATTATATGCATATTTATCTGTATTAATGTGATAAAAAATATTTCAAATCAGTAAAAAAAGAAAATATTTCTTCCTAAATAGTGTTAGAATATTGACTACTTATGTGAAAAATAAATAGAATTTGTTTTGGAATTCATCCCACTTATTTTCCGAGTACATAAAAACCTAAATATTAAAAGGACAATATCCCATGGAATTATAATTATATTAGGTCAGTCCTTCAGCTTACTTCTTTGCTCTTCTGTCTTCTCAAGCTTTTGTGGACTTTGTCACTGCAATGAAAGTCTTCTTATATATGGGATTATTACTTTCACTATAAAAACAAGCCTCATATCATATATATTTAATACTCTCCCTTGAGCCCTCAGTTCCTCCATTACCTTCTATTTCTTTTCTTTCACTTAGAGCATAACATCTCTAAAAGCTTTCTCTACCCCTACATCTAACTCCTCAGCATCCATTTTCTCTTCAACTCCTTTCAATCTGTATTTCATCCCATCTTCTGCCCTTTTTGCCTATAACTTGCCAATAACTTTGGTCAAGTTTCTGCCATAATTGTACTCAGTGTCTCAGCAACAATTGGTAAAGTTGACCATTCCTGTCTTGATTACTCCCTTCCTCACTTCCCATGACCCACACTGACCTAGTTTTTCTCCTAATATTTTGGCTGTCTTGATCTCCTTTCTCAGAACTTTAAATTTGGCATGTCCTAAAACTTTTTTTTTTTTTTTTTTTTTTTTTGCGGTATGCGGGCCTCTCACTGTCGTGGCCTCTCCCGTTGCGGAGCACAGGCTCCAGACGCGCAGGCTCAGCGGCCATGGCTCACGGGCCCAGCCACTCCGTGGCACGTGGGATCTTCCCGGACCGGGGCACGAACCCGTGTCCCCTGCGTCGGCAGGCGGACTCCCAACCACTGCGCCACCAGGGAAGCCCCGTCCTAAAACTTTATTCTTAGTTCTTTTTATTTTCTTTATGTGCATTCTCTTTCTAGGTGATCTCATCAGTCTCATGCTTTTACGTATCACATATACACCTTAGAATTTCTACTTGAATCTTGTATTTAGTTGTCTCTTAGGCATCGCCAACTTAACAAACCTCTCCATTCCATCCTATAAATATACTTCCCATAGTGTTTCCTATCTCCATAAAGGGATCCTCTATCTATTTATTATCATGGTGCAAACTTAATTGTCACTCAGGATTTTCATTTTCTTCTAATACTATATACAAATATGACAGTAAATCCTATTTACTATGCTCAAATAAGAATATCCTTAAACCTAGCTGATCTTCTAAGCTCTAGAACTAAAATCCAGTCTCAGCAACCGTCTCCTCAAGTACTCCAAGATGAAACACAAAGACATCTCTGAAAGGAAAGCATAGCATAGCATCTGAAAGCACTGATGCTGAAGCCAGATACCTGCATTCAAAGACAGATTTGCCGATCACTAACTGCGTTAGGTGACTAACATTCATATTTTTCTTCTATGTGCCTGTACTTCTGTGCTTCTGTTTCTTCATGCATAATATGGGGAGAGTAATAATACCTACCTCATTAGGTAATTTGAGATATTAAATGTATTAGTTTATATATAAATTGTATAGAACTCTATATATGTAGTATGCAAAGGGAAATTCTCTAAATGTCACCACTTCAAAAATAACATTCCTATACCATAAAAGATCTATTAACCTAGTTAAAAACAAATTAATAATAATAAAATTATAGGATATCAATGGTTAAAATAAGGATATAATATTTAAGTGAGTGTCATATTGGAGCAACAGAAAAAAAATTCAAATGTAGTCCAGATTTAGACACTGGCATATGTAGAGAAATGCCTGATGTATAAAAACGACATAAAGAATCCATTGCAGTGGTTATCTGGATTTACCTTAGGGAGACTAAGCAACACAGAATAAAAAGCTTTGAAAAAAGACATTTGTTTTGTCCTAAGAACAACAATGAAAATAGATGGTCTTTTAAATAAATTATACTAGATCAATTGGATATTTATGTAGAAAAGAGCATCTTTATTACTTATCCACAAGATACAAAAAATCAATCCAGGTGGATTGTATATCTAAATAAAATAAAATATCACTTTTGGAAGATAATGTAGGGGAATATATTCATGCCAGTGAAGGAGATAAAGATTTCTAAATCTGGTTGAAAAAATACTAACCATAAGGAAAATAATTATATTTATTAAATCAAGAAATTACATTCATTGTAAAAAGCATAAAATTAAGCAAGCCACAGAGTGAAGTGAGAGTGACTGTCTGCATATAAAAAATTGACAAAGAGCTTGTATCCATAATATGTAAGGAACTCAACAAACCAGTAAAAAAGAAAGTGAATGAAATACATGAAAATCCACTTGACTAAAGAAGATACCTAAATTGACAATAATACATGAAAAAGGTGCTCAACATCATTAGACATCAGGAGAATGAAATTATAATTTAATGTGCACTCTCTACACATCTTCCAGAGAGAATAAAATTAAAGAGGCAGCAAATATGTAGTGTTGGGTAAATATGGCAATATGTATTGAAGCTGAATATATGCCTTCCTATGATCCAGTAATTCCTCTCTCAGCATATATGTATGCACTAAAACTCATGTAAAACGATGTTCACAACAGCCTTATTTGCATTAGTCAAACACTGAACAAAAGAATAATGCCCATTTAGTGAGATAATAGGTAAGTTAAATGTATGCTTCTTACAATGAACCAATATACAGCAATAAAAATGATTTAAATACTTCCCAGGGTCCATGTCTCAATCATAACAGTGAAGGAAAGAATACAAATCAGAAAGTACATATGCATATGACTCCATTTATATAACTTACAAATGCAAACCAAAAACCTTAAAGTCAGATGGTTACCCTTGAAAAGACAAGTAATTATCAACTTCAAAGGGAATTTGGGGGTGTTGGTAATGCATTATTTCTTTCAGAGGGAGTTGTATACACAAGAATTTCTTAGTGGAAAATCATCAGCTGTACACTTAGCAATATGCATATCTGGAATAAAATGTATTTTAAAAATAAAACAAAAAGAGTAAAAGGTAAATAAGCAACTGGAGACAGTATGGGTGGATGGATAATTTCTGAATGTTTGGCTGAGAAAGTAAGTAAATAAGTGGAATTGTATCAGCTAACAGAGGGATGTGGGATCTGAGAAATGTTTTCTATTTGGTTGGGGGCCATATATTAGGAAAAGTCTATATGTAAAGCAAATCACTCAATAAAGTGAAAGGCTAATGATCAGGAGAAAGATGGATTAACAGACCCAAGTCTTACAAATTCAAGAGGGTATAGTATCCAGAGATTGGCCATTGAAGGAAGGAAGAGGAGAATACATATAATCTATATAAATCAATATAAAATGTTGCATATTAATAGAGGTTTTTAATTTAAAATATTTTAACGTGTAAAAAGACTTTGGTTATAAATTGACTCTGTCTTAAAACTCATTTAAATGAAATCATTCCCTGAGGTTTATAAGTGGGTTTCATTAACTTGATTTCACACAACGGAGGTGGTTCTAAATGCAGTGGCCTTCAAGAAGAGTATAAAACTGACCCATTCGTGTGAATAAATTATTTATTCATATATGGCATCCTTCAATTACAGTACATTTCAACTTGTTTGTTTTTCCTTATTCACACAGTAATCTTAGAACAGTGGAGTTTTCTTTAAATAAATTCTGTCCCTTATTTATTTCCAGAGTTCTCACCTCTTTTTTTCTAAATTTTAACTTAAAACAATTATAAGTTCCTCTGACATACTTAACCCGCCTGTTAATTACCTAATTTGATAGGAAAATAGATTGTCATCCTCTCTTCCATGACATACACTGGTAAATTCCCTTCTGACCATTCTAGAAGTTCCTTTATTATTCCAAATCGTATGTCATCCATATTCATCACTTTGCTGCCAAATTTCATTTTTTTTACCTTAAGTTCTCTCTGAAAAGCCCAGGTTGTCAACCAACTGGACTTTTAGACTAGAAGGCATGTTTAAGTTTTGCCAAGTTTTATTTTAATCATTATCTTAACTCTTTTGCCAATTTCGTAATGCAAGCATCTAGTGCCTTCTCTATAAAATTAGAATTCTTTCTCCCTAATTAATCTCTGCCTGTACAACAGATTAATAGTGTTATTCATACTTTGAAAAAAATCCTTCACAATGTTTTATTTGTAAACATCAACTTCAGCAAAGACCTTTCTTTCTTTCTTTCTTTCCTTTTATACCCAAGCAGTGTTTTGGAAAGTATCACTCCAGAAAGTTGGCCTCAGTTTTCTGCATCCATACTATGGATCATCCTATAACACTATCCCATGACTCAGTCTTCATATTTCATAAACTAGAACTTTCTCATACCTCCAAAATAGCCTATAGGCAGTCTATTTGTATCATTAGCAGATGAAACTTGGCCTGTCCACTTGTAAGAATTTCAAAATAGGGCTTCCCTGGTGGCGCAGTGGGTGAGAGTCTGCCTGCTGATGCAGGGGACACGGGTTCGTGCCCCAGTCCGGGAAGATCCCACATGCCGCAGAGTGGCTGGGCCCGTGATCCATGGCCGCTGAGCCTGCGTGTCCGGAGCCTGTGCTCCGCAACGGGAGAGGCCACAACAGTGAAAGGCCCGCATACTGCAAAAAAAAAAAAAAAAAAAAAAAAAAAGAGTTTCAAAATAAAGAGCATAATTAGGGAAATTAAATGTGTGTACTGCAAGGAAGGCAGAGCATATACTTCAGCTCAGATGAACCTATAAAGAACCTGAAAAAAAAAACAACAAAAAAAGCAAATATTTAAGGGTAAAAGGTAGACCTAGGTGACTTTGGAGATCACAGGACAGCCCTTTACATAGATGACAGATGTGCCCTCAAAGTGTAGAAGACCAGGTTTGGACAGTGGAAGGGGTGTGAACAGAAAACGTGATTTCCAGTTACCATACAGCACCCATAGGACTCCGTGTCTTCTTTTTCCTCCTTCCTTCACCCTCTTTATTTGCCCTTCATGTCTTCAGTTTCAAGCTCTGAGTAGCGTATAGTATTTTATCTCATAGTTGCATATTTCTCCCTTTTTTTCCTGCAAATCAACAAGAATAACAATTACAAATGGATTATGTGTGAACTTTTACACCAAGAGGAGTGCTCTAATAAACAGCCTTTTTGATTTCTTAAATTCTTAAATGGGTTAGACTTAGGTGGAACAACAAAACATATCATAAAAAAAAAAAAAAACTTGCTTAAAGTATTGATCTGAGGTTGATACTGATTTGAAAAAAGAAGTTCTAGAATTTGGGCTTGAAGAACAGTTAGGTTAAATAATTTGAACTAACTTGTACAGTGAGCATAGCCAGGAAGGTCATAGATTTCAAGGATTACTCTTAAATTAAGCAATAAACAATTAAACTTAAATCCCCATGCACAGGGTTTTGTGCCATTTTGAGTGACATTGATATAAAATCATTTTTTGTTACTATTCTAAAGGGAGAGATGTAAAAGTAATGTGACTGACATTTTAAATGTATGGACTTCTGAAGAGATGATGTTAACCATAACCAGTTAGTTTGTAATGACCGTAAATTATCACCAGCTTTCCAATTCCAGGACACTCAGGACTGGGCAGGAATGAAGACAAGGCTGTTAGTCTGAATAACAGCAATTTCTGATGGATGAGAGAACAAGAAATACACAATATTTTACTTTTTATTTAAAGCACTAATCTTACATATTATGATCAAATATTCTCCTAGGTCCATCATATACCTATTTTGATTTCTCTTTAATGCATACTTAAAGTTTTTAAATTCTTCTAGCAATTTCTACAAGCACAAAGCAGTTGGCATTTTAAAAGCTTTTACAGAATTTTGGAACAAGAAATAACTGATTGAAAAATATATAAAGAATTTTGACTTTAGTGATTAAAAATATATTACTCAATGGGAAGTGAACTCAGCTAAATATGCCAATTAAGTTTGATTATTAGGTAAATTAAAATAAATCCAGACTTCAAAGTGTTTCAACATGAAAGTATTTTTCTGGGCTTTTAAATTATAGTTAAAGGTTAAACTTTTCTAAGTAATAATTTATAAGTTTGTAAGAAATTCTTGGGGAAAAAGAGAATAGTTTGGATTTTTATACACACACACACATACACACATTATACATGCAGAACATAAGAATATATAAGTATACACAAGTATATATAAACATATATGTATTAGGTACATGCTTATAATATTTATACATAAACACTATTTATGTTATCATGTACAAAATGGTATATTTCCACCTGAAGGCTACATATTGTTATATTTGTTAAGGTTCTAAGATGTAAAAATGAACAAATTAATAAAATATTGAATATATATATCAATAATTTAAATTTGGGGGTAGAAATCTTATTTTCAAATGCAAAGCAGTATGTGGGCTGGAGTGAAAAACAGAATATTTGTTGCATATAAAATTTTAATTTGAAGAAATAGGAGGGTTTTCTGAAGGTTGACTTAAAATAAAATTTCTGGAAATTTGTAAACTCCCAATCCACTTCAATTTGGGGTTATTTTGTATTTTTAGGTTAATTTTTCTAATATATAATTTTCTTCATTTCTCATCTAAGCTGTTTTCCTCAGCTCAGTGGACTAGTAGTTATGACTAGTCAGTACTTACTTAGCTTAGTGAATGCAGATAGTCTATTCAGAGAATGAAACTCACACAGTATAGAATACAAAGAAAATATAATTATTTGCAAATTTCTGATTTCAGTTTGATGACTTTAGTTTGTAGGGTTAATCAAATATCATTCCTTTAAAGCAAATGGAAAGGACAGTTCTTTGCCTTGTTTTTGTCAAGCTGTTTGGAAAGCTTGATGAGGGCTGAAAGTGAACCTGTTATATTTAGCAAATAATTTCTATGGCACTTTCCTTCTTGTGACCAATTTTCAGATGCAAAGAAGCCATTAGTTAAGAGTCTGGCCTTTCCTTAGAGAGGCTGAATAACACAGAACAGTCTTGATGAGAGGCCTTGTTCCTTCCTTGGAAACTCATTACTGCATATCCTTAGGCAAGACCCTGAGCATCCATCTTCCACAGTCCTTACTTGAACATGCAGAGGTTAGACTAACAAATCCTCTAGTTGCATCTCTATAGGATGGTGTTTCCTTTCTCTGGGAGCACAGACCAGGAGCAAGTTGTTTTCTGTAAGCTCTTCAGCACATGCCCGTCACAGCTCAAGGGGCAGTAAGACTTCTATCTGAGAGATTAACTTCATTTTAAGGGTAAAGGAAAGGCTCTTCTTGCCCTTGAATTTCTTGTAATCATTGCTCCAGCTTCAGCAAATCCTGCCTTTCACAATTTTCTAGTGCATTCTAGTCCTTTCTGAGATATCAATATCCAAGTCCCCTTTCAGTTCTTTTAATTTGCTTATCAGGTTTATACCCACATCGTGCCCAGCTGACCTACTGTTAAATAGAAGTAAGACGTGATGCCTTTGGTCATGGAATTGAGTACAGAGCAGAGCAGATGCACTGATCATGGAGGAAAGAATGGCACCTCTCCCCTAAAATGTCTAAAATTAAGTGTATTTGACACATCACACATCAAGTGACCTCAAAGCTCTCCTTCAGGGTCTACATAAAAAATTCCTAACTTTCTGACTTGAGATTTTAGGAGTTTTGACTGTGTCACTCTTTGTATTCTAAGTTTCTTTAAACCTCTTTCTGGCTTCATTCTGATCACAGAACTTGTCACATCGACTTGCCAATGAAAAATGGCTACTCAACTAACATTGCTATTGTCCCTAGGAAGGCAGGGGGTTGGGGGGGATGGCAATCAAGGAGGAAGAAAATTAAGTTCACTTCATTAAATCCCTTTTTCTTTTTCTTTCTTTCTTTCTTCCTTCCTTTCTTTCTGGTAGCCACAGAAAAACAGCCTCTGCATTTCACTCAGCTTAAATTCATTGTAATTACATGAACATTTCAGTTATATTTCTCATGATGCTATCTCACATATATCATATAATTACAGTGTTTATTTAATATTCTACAAGCTATAATTAACCTCTTTATTTTAAAGTATAATAACGTAAGAATGAGGGAAGGCAATGAAGCTTACAGATAAAATTTTAAAAGACACAGAGCTAATAAGTGGCTAAGTCATGACTTAAACTCAAGTTTTGTAATTCATGGTTTCAAGTGTAGGTTTTCTTTATAACAGATATTTATTTATTTATTTACTTATGATCATCCACCATACCTGGTTGAAAGAATGGCAAATAAGATTCAGCCCATGCCTAACTATGAACCATAAAAACATTTATCTAAGCTCAAATCTGTAAGAACTGTAAGTTTTGTGTAGAATAGTAAATTGAAATAAGAAAATTAGGATCAAAGTGAGAGAGAAAGAGAGAATGTGTGTATGAGAAACTTATGCTGTTGGAGCTCTATAGAATGTACCATTAACTCTACCTTTCATTTAAAACTTGAGCTGAAAATATGATCCATATTTCTCAGCTTATTTTCCTTTAGGTCAATGTTATTGTGTAAGGTAAGCTCACCCAAATGTAATAAATAAATCAAGCTGAAGTATAGCTATTGGTGTCAGAGTTTTCCAGCATTTGTGACAAAATCATCAACACATATTAGTGAGCCTATCATATGCAGTAGTCACTTGCAGGAATCTAGGTGCCATGTCATGCCCAGTTTTCAACCTTGATTGCCAGTTTATAAAGTCTGTGCTGTACCCCAAAGACAAGGGCTTGTTTAAGGACCATAAATATCAATAAGATGTGTCAACCCAGTGTCCTATCCAAGGACAAATCACTTAGCAGCCAGGTCATTTAAATCACTTAGCAACCAGGTCAGAGTTGGTGACCCCCAGATTTAAATAATTTGGAGAAAAACCTCCCATCCTAAACTGGCTCTCCTTTACAGGTGCTGTCATGCCTAAATGTCAATAATAGCTACTTTTTAAATTAATACACTTTTCAAAGATGTTTTAGGTTTACAGAAAAATTGAGCAGGAAATACAGAGGGTCCCCATATACCTACTCACTCTCAATTTTCCCTATTAACATCTTGCATTAATATGGCATACGTATTACAATTGATGACAAAATATTTATACATTATTGTTAACTAAAATCCAGAGCTTACATCAGAGATCATGATTTGTCTTGTACAGTCTTGTGTGTTTTAATAAATGTATAGCGATATGTATCCACCACTACAGCATCACACAGAGTAGTGTCCCTGCTCTAAAATATCCACTGTGGTCCACCTATTCCTCCCTGTCTCTCTCTCCTCTATGAGCCTCTGGCAACCACTGATCTTTTACTATCTCTGTAGTTTAACCATTTTCAGAATGTCATACAGTTGGAATCATACCATATGTAGCCTTTTCAGATTGGCTTCTTTCACCTATTAATACACATTTAAGATTTCTCCATGTGTTTTCATGGCTTGATAGCTCTTTTTTTTTTTTCCTTTACTTAGAATAATAATGAATTTTGTCATTTTGCATAATTGGATGTCAAGGGTTTGATCAAGTTCCAGGCACAGTACAATCATCTAGCTCCATGGTATCATTACAAATCCAGGTTCCTTCCATCACTTCCCTCTGGCATCCTCTGTGAGATAACTTTGCCCCAGGGTGTCTCCTTTCATGACTGTGAAATTACTGCAGCATTTTCAAGTATTATGTTCATATATGATCCCATCTAGGGAAAAAGACATGGGATCATCTCTTTCTTTTCTTCTTCTTCTTCTTCTTTTTTTTTTTTTTTTTTTTTGCAGTATGTGGGCCTCTCACTGTTGTGGCCTCTCCCATTGTGGAGCACAGGCTCCAGACGTGCAGGCTCAGTGGCCATGGCTCACGGGCCTAGCCACTCCATGGCATGCGGGATCTTCCCAGACCGGGGCACGAACCCGTGTCCCCTGCATCGGCAGGCAGACTCTCAACCACTGTGCCACAGGGAAGCCCTTTTTCTTCTTTTTTATTTAGTTTGTTTCCCTTTTTTATTGTGGTAGTTCAATGGCATTAAATATATTCACATTATCAGACAATTGTCACTACTATCCATCTCTGGAAATTTTTGTCCTCTCAACCTGAAATTTTGAGATTCTTACCATTGTATAATAACTCCCTTATCTTCCTCATCCCAACCCCTGGTAACCACTATTCTACTTTCTGTGTCTATAAATGTGTCTACTCTAGGAACAGCGATCACATGAGTATAATTATACAACATTCTCTCTGCTTGTCACTGGTTTATTTCACTTAGCATAATGTTTTCAAGGTGCATCCATGTTATAGCATGTATCAGAATTCCATCCCGTTTTAAGGCTGGATAAAATTCCACTGTATGGATATTCCACATTTTGTTTATCCATTCATCTGTAAATAGAATTTTAGATTGTTTCCAGCTTTTTCCAACTGTGAATAGTACTACTATGGACATTGGTGTTCAAATGTCTATTTGAGTCTATGCTTTCAATTCCTTTGTTTATATACCTAGAAGTGGAATAAATGGATTGTATGATCATTCTATGTTGATTTTTTTTTTTTTTTTGAGGAACGACTGTACTGTTTTCTACAGCAGCTACACCAATTTACTTTCACACTACCAGATGGGTTCCAATTTCTCCACAGTTTTTGTGAGCATCTCTCATTTTCTGTGTTTTTAATTTTTTTTGTTTGTTTGGTTGTTGTTTTTTTGCTAGAATAGTCAGGACACTGTGGGGTCTTCCCAGGAACAGACCCTTCATATCCTCTACCCACCTCTTGTTTGTCGAAAAGCTTTAGCCTCTTAGATCTTCCTTGAGTGCCAAAGGGGAGATTTTATCAGAGAAGCGAGGAAATGTAGAAACAAAGGAAAACAATTAAGTAGAACAAAATAATAATAGTTGAGATATAAAACAAAGTCAAGAACCTTTATTTCCTCTTCAAAGGCTGTAATATTCTGCACCAGGTTCTTGAGTTGTTTTACAGACCCTGAAACCCCTACCATGTCGAAGAAGTTAATTACATGCTGACCAGAAACACATAGACCCACACTGGTTGGAACCAGAAGGTTAATGATGTTGACTACTGATTACCTCACCACAAACCAGTCAGAAGAATGAATGTCTTTGAGCTGATCAGGCACTATGTACCCTTCTCCCGCACCTTGCCTTTAAAGATGCTTCCCCTGAAAACCACGAGGGAGTTCAAATCTGTTGAGCATGAGTTGCTTGTTCTACATGCTTGGCCCCGAGTTGAGTGCCTTGCGATAAACACTGTACTTTCCTTCACCACAACCCAGTATCAGAAGATAGGCTTTACTGCCCAGGGGCAAGCAAACCTAAGTTTGGTTCCATAAGAGCATATTAATGGAAGTGAAATGGTATATCATTTTGCTTTTGATTTACATTTCCCTAGTGATTAGTAATGTTGAGTATCTTTACACATACTTATTGCCCATGTATATGTCATCTTTGGATAGATGTCTATTCAAGTCTTTAGCTCATTTCTGAATTGGGTTTCTGTTTTTGTTGCTGTTGTTGAGTTGAAGGATATGTTTATATAGTCTGGATATTGATGCTTTATATTTAAATTGCAAATATTTTCTCAAATTTTACAGGTTACCTTTCAAGTTTCTTTAGAGTCCCTTAATGCACAGAAGTTTGTAATTTGGATGAAATACAACTTCTCCACTTCTTTTTCTTGTCTGTGCTTTTGGTGTCACATTTGAGAAATCAATGCTAAATCCTATGATATAAAGTTTTCCCTTAAAATTTCTTCTAAGATTTTTGTATAAAATTTTATATAAAATTTTATAATTTTAGCTCTTATGTTTAATTTGATCCATTTTGAGCTACATTTTGTATATGGAAGAAGGTAAGATTTCAACTTCACTCTTGCATGTGGATATCCATTTTCCCAACACCATTGCTGAAAAAACCCTGTCTTTTCACAATTGCATCGTTTACACAATCTTGTCAAAAATTATTTGAAAATATATGTGAGGGTTTACTTCTGGGCTTTCCATTCTATTCCATTGGTTTATGTGCCTGTCTTTATGCCACGCATGTTGTTCTGATTTCTATAGCTTTGTATTAAGTTTTAAAACCAGGAATTGTGATGCCTCCAACTTCATATATCTTTTTCAAGATTGTTTTGGATATTTGGGTGTCCCTTGATATTTCCTACAAATTTTAGAATAAACTTTTTCATCTCCACATGAAAAATTGGGGCTTTTGAGAGGTTTTTCATTGAATCTGTACATCTCTTTGGGTAATATTGACATCTGAACAATATTAAGTCTTCTAATCATGAACAAGGGATGTCTTTCCATTTATTAATGTTGTATTTAATTACATTCAGCAGTGTGTTGCAGTTTTTAATGTAAAAGTATTTTGCCTCCTAGGTTACATTTACCTTATGTATTTTTTCAATTTAATTATACATGGAATTATTACTTAATTTTCTTTTCAGATTGCTCACTGTTAGCATACAAAAACACAATTGATTTTGACCTGAAACTTTGCTGAATATGTTTATTCATTCTAGTAATTTTTGTGAGGGGTGGGATATAGAGGGTTTTCTACATATAAGATCATGTCATCTGCAGACAGAAATAATTTTATTCCATTGTGATTACAAAAGATAGTTGGTATGATTTCAGTCTTTTCAAATTTTTAAGACTTGTTTTGTGGCTTAGTATATGGACTATTCTGGAGAATGTCGCACTTGAGGCAAATGTGTATTCTGTTGTTGCCGGGTGAGGTGTTCTGTAAATATCTATTAGGGCTAGTTAATCTATACTGTTTTAAAGTCCTTCATTTGCTCATTGATCTTTTATTTGCTCTATTCATTATTGAAAATGAAGAATTAAAGTCTCCAATTATTATTGCAAAGCTGTCCATTTCTCCCTTAAATTATGTCAATGTTTGCCTTATCTATTTTGGAGTTCTGATGTTTAGTTCATTTATGTTTTTAATTACTATTTCTACTTAGTGGGTCGACCCTTTTATCAATATATGATGTCCTTCTTTGTCTCTTATAAGAGTTTTGAGTTAAAGTCTATTTGATTTATTATTAGAAAACCACCCAGCTCTCTTTTGATTACCATTTACATAATATATCTTTTGCCAGTGTTTCACTTTCAGCTTATGCATGTCTTTAGATCTGAAGTGAGTCTCTTGCAAGCCCATATACTTATTTTTTTTCTCCCTCATTTTGCCAATATATGCCTTTTGATTAAGAACTTTAATTCACTAACATGTAAGGTAATTTCTGATAGAGAAACCTTAATTTTGCCTTTTGTTATTTGTTTTCTCTATGCGTTATGGCTTTACAACCCTCCTCCCCCAATTCCTCCATTACTGCCTTCCTTCGTGTTTAGTTGATGTTTTGTAGTGACAGTTTTCAATTCCATTTTCATATCCTTTTGTGAATGTTTTATATAATTTTTTTTGTGGTTACCTTGTGGATTGCATATAAAGTCCTAAACTTACAATAATCTATTTTAAATTGATATAAATTTCTTTTCAATTACATACAAAACTTCTACTCCTGTATAACTCTGTTCCCTCCCACTTTATGTTATTTATGTCACAAATTGCATCTTTATACACTATGTACCCATAACATAGATTTATAATTATTTTAGACATTTGTGTTTTAAATAACATAACAAATAAAAAGCTCTACTTTGTAACTCTATTACAAATGAAAATTGCAACTATTTAGGCCTTCCAAACATTTTTTGATTGGGTTGTTTTATTTGTTTTTTTTTTTTTGATGTTGGGCTGCATGATCTGTTTGTATATTTTGGAGATTAATGTCTGTTGCTTCATTTGCAAATATTTTCTCCCACTCTGAGGGTTGTCTTTTTATCTCGTTTATGGTTTTGTTTGTTGTGCAAAAGCTTTTAAGTTTAATTAGGTCCCATTTACTTATTTTTGTTTTTATTTTCATTATTCTAGGAGGTAGGTCAAAAGAGATCTTGCTGTGATTTATGTCAAAGAGTGTTGTTCGTATGTTTTATAGTGTCCAGTCATACATTTAGGTCTTTAATCTGTTTTGAGTTTATTTTTTTTGTATGGTGTTATGGAGTGTTCTAATTTCATTCTTTTGATGTAGTTGTCCAGTTTTCACAGCACCACTTATTGAAGATGCTGTCTTTCCTCCATTGTATATTTTTGTCTCCTTTGTCATAGATTAGGTGACTACAGGTGTCTAGGTTTATCTCTGGGCTTTCTATCCTGTTCCATTGATCTATATTTCTGATTTTGTGCCAACACCATACTGTCTTGATTACTATAGCTCTGTGATCTAATCTGAATTCAGAGAGCTTGATCCCTGCAGCTCCACTTTTCTTTCGCACAATTGCTTTGGCTACCATGTGTAACATAGATAGCTTGTGGAAACCTGCTGTACAACACAGGGACTCAGCTTGGTGCTCTGTGCTGACTTAGATGGGTGGGATGTGGGGGAGGTAGGGAGGTCCAAGAGGGAGGGGATATATGTATACATACAGCTGATTTGCTTTGTTGTACAGCAGAAACTAACACAATATTGTAAAGCAACTATACCCCAGTTTAATATATATATTAAACTTACCCTTACCCAGCTTACCCTTCTGCTTCCCCGTATCCTCAAGTCCATTCTCTAGTAGGTCTGCATATTTATTCCCATCTTGCCCCTAGGTTCTTCATGACCTTTTTTTTTTTTTTTCTTTTTTAGATTCCATATATATGTGTTAGTATATGGTATTTGTTTTCTCTTTCTGACTTACTTCACTCTGTATGACAGACTCTAGGTCCATACCCCTCACTACAAAAAACTCAATTTTGTTTCTTTTTATGGCTGAGTAATAATATTCCATTGTATATATGTGCCACATCTTCTTTATCTATTCATCTGTTGATGGACACTTAGGTTGCTTCCATGTCCTGGCTATTGTAAATAGAGCTGCAATGAGCATTGTGGTACATGACTATTTTTGAATTATGGTTTTCTCAGGGTATATGCCCAGGAGTGTGATTGCTGAGTTATATGGTAGTTCTATTTTTATTTTTTAAGGAAACTCCATATTGTTCTCACTATTGGCTGTATCAATTTACATTCCCACCAACAGTGCAAGAGGGTTCCCTTTTCTCCACACCCTGTCAAGCATTTACTGTTTGTAGATTTTTTGATGATGGTGATTCTGACTGGTGTGAGATGATATCTCATTGTAGTTTTGATTTGCATTTCTATAATGATTAATGATGTTGAACATTCTTTCATGTGTTAGTTGGCAATCCGTATATCTTCTTTGGAGAAATGTCTATTTAGGTCTTCTGCCCATTTTTGGACTGGGTTGTTTGTTTTTTAGATATTGAGCTGCATGAGCTATTTGTAAACTTTAGAGATTAATCCTTTGTCAGTTGCTTCATTTGCAAATATATTGTCCCATTCTGAGGGTTGTCTTTTTGTCTTGTTTATGGTTTCATTTGCTGTGTAAAAGCTTTTAAGTTTCATTAGGTCCCATGTGTTTAGTTTTGTTTTTATTTTCATTTCTCTAGGACGTGAGTCGAAAAAGATATTGAAGAAAAAAGAAAACCCAGAATTTTGGGCTTCCCTGGTGGTGCAGTAGTTGAGAGTCTGCCTGTCGATGCAGGGGACATGGGTTCGTGTCCCGGACCGGGAAGATCACACATGCCGTGGAGTGGATGATCCCTTGAGCCATGGCCACTGAAAGTGTGTGTCCAGAGCCTGTGCTCTGCAACGGGAGAGACCACAAGAGTGAGAGGCCCACATACCACAAAAAAAAAAAAAAAAAAAAAAAAAAAAAAAAAAGATCTTGCTGTGATTTATATCATAGAATGGTCTGCCTATGTTTTCCTCTAACAGTTTGATAGTGTCTGTCCTTACATTTAGGGCTTTAATCCATTTTGAGTTTATTTTTGTGTATGGTGCTCCAGAGTGTTCTAATATCATCTTTTACATGGAGCTGTCGAGTTTTCCCAGCACCACTTGTTGAAGATGCTGTCTTTTCTCCTCTGTATATTGTTGCTTCATTTATCAAAGATAAGTGATCATATGTGTTTAGGTTTATCTCTGGGTTTTCAATCCTGTTCCATTGATGTATATTCTGTTTTTGTGCCAGTACCATACTGTCTTGATTACTGCAGCTTTGTAGTATAGTCTGAAGTCAGAGAGCCTGATTCCTCCAGCTCTGTTTTTCTTTCTCAAGATTGCTTTGACTATTCGGGGTCTTTTGTGTTTCCATACAAATTGTGAAATTTTTTATTGTAGTTCTGTGAAAAATGCCACTGGTAGTTTGGTAAGGAATGAATTGAATCTGTAGACTGTTTTAAGTAGTATAGTCATTTTCACAATGTTGATTCCTCCAATCCAAGAACATGGTATCTCTCCATCTATGTGTATCATCTTTAATTTCTTTCATCAGTGTCTTATAATTTTCTGCATACAGGTCTTTTGTCTCCTTAGGTAGGTTTATTCCTAGGTATTTTATTCTTTTTGTTGCAATGGTAAATGGGAGTGTTCTCTTAATTTCACTTTCAGATTTTTCATCATTAGTGTATAGGAATGCAAGAGATTTCTGTGCATTAACATTGTATCCCGCTACTTTACCAAATTCATTGATTAGCTCTAGTAGTTTTCTGGTAGCATCCTTAGGATTCTCTATGTATAGAGTCATGTCAATAGCAAACAGTGACATCTTCGTATTTTCTTATTTGGATTCATTTTATTTATTTTTCTTCTCTGATTTCTGTGGCTAAAATTTCTAAAATTATGTTGAATAATAATGGTGAGAGTGGGAAGACTTTTCTTGTACCTGATCTTAGTGGAAATGGTTTCAGTTTTTCACCATTGAGTGCAATGTTGGCTGTGTGTTTGTTATATATTGCCTTTATATGTTGAAGTAATTTCACTCTATGCCTACTTTCTGGAGGGTTTTTTATCATAAATGGGTGTTGAGTTTTGTCGAAAGATTTCTCTACATCTATTGAGATGATCATATGTTTTTTCTCCTTCAATTTCTTAATATGGCATATCACATTGATTGATTTGCGTATATTGAAGAATCCTTGCATTCCTGGGGTAAACCCCACTTGATCATGGTGTATGATCCTTTCAATGTGCTGTTGGATTTTGTTTGCTAGTATTTTCTTGAGGATTTTTGCATCTATGTTCATCAGTGCTATTGGTCTGCAGTTTTCCTTCTTTGTAACATCTTTGTCTGGTTTTGGTATCTGGGTGATGGTGGCTTTGTAGAATGAGTTTGGGAGTGATCCTCCCTCTGCTATATTTTGGAAGAGTTTGTGAAAGGTAAGTGTTAGCTCTTCTCTAAATGTTTTGTAGAATTCACCTGTGAAGCCATCTGGTCATGGGCTTTTATTTGTTGGAAGATTTTTAACCACAGTTTCAATTTCCCTGCTGCGACTGGTCTGTTCATATTCTCTATTATTCCTGGTTCAGTCTCGGAAGGTGGTGCATTTCTAAGAATTTGTCCATTTCTTCCATTTTGTCAATTTTATTGGCATATAGTTGCTTGTAGTAATCTCTCATGATCCTTTGTATTTCTGCAGTGTCAGTTGTTACTTCTCCTTTTTCATTTCTATCAATTTGAGTCTTTTCTCTCTTTTTTTTGATGAGTCTGGCTAATGGTTTATCAATTTTGTTTATCTTCTCAAAGAACCAGCTTTTAGTTTTATTGACCTTTGCTATCATTCCTTCATTTCTTTTTAATTTATTTCTGATCTGATCTTTATGATTTTTTCCTTCTGCTAACTTTGGGGTTTTTTTGTTCCTCTTTCTCTAATTGCTTTAGGTGTAAGCTTACTTTGTTTATTTGTGATGTTTCTTGTTTCTTAAGGTAGGAGTGTATTGCTATAAACTTCCTTCTTTGATCTGCTTTACTGCATCTGGTAGGTTTTGGGTCATCATGTTTTTATTGTCATTTGTTTCCAGATATTTTTTTGATTTCCTCTTATATTTCTTCAGTGATCTCTTCATTATTAAGTAGTTTATTGTTTCACCTTGATGTGTTTGTATGTTTTACAGATTATTTCCTGTAATTGATATCTAGCCTCATAACATTGTGGTAGGAAAAGATACTTGATACAATTTCAATTTTCTTAAATTTACCAAGCCTTGTTATGTGACCCAAGATATGATCTATCCTGGAGAATATTCCATGAGCACTTGAGAAGAAAGTGTATTCTGTTGCTCTTGGGTGGAATGTCCTATAACTATCGAGTCCATCTTGTTTAATGTATCATTTAAAGCTATGTTTCCTTTTTTATATTCATTTTGGATGATCTGTCCATTGGTGAAAGTGGGGTGTTTAAGTCCCCTACCATGACTGTGTTACTGTTGATTTCCCTTTTTATGGCTGTTAGTATTTGCCTTATGTATTGAGGTGCTCCTATGTTGGGTGCATAAATATTTACAATTGTTATATCATCTTGGATTGATCACTTGATCATTATGTAGTGTCCTTCTTTGTCTCTTGTAATATTCTTTGTTTTAAAGTCTATTTTTTTCTGTCTATTCAGCCAGTCTATGTCTTTTGTTTGGAGCATTTAATCCATTTACATTTAAGGTAGTTATCATTATGTATGTCCCTATTACCATTTTCTTAGTTGTTTTGGGTTTGTATTTTAGGTCTTATTTCTCTTGTGTTTCCTGCCTAGATAAGTTGCTTTAGCATTTGCTGTACAGCTCATTTGGTGGTGCTCAATTCTCTTAGCTTTTGCTGGTCTGTAAACGTTTTAATCTGTCCGTCAAATCTGACAGATCCTTGCTGAGTAGAGTAATCTTGATTGTAGGTTTTTCCCCTTCGTCACTTTAAATATGTCCTGCCACTTCTTTCTGGCTTGCAGAGTTTCTGCTGAAAGATCAGTTGTTAACCTTAATGGGGTTCTGTTGTTTGTTATTTGCTGCTTTTCCCTGCTGCTTTTAACATTTTTTCTTTGTATTTAATTTTTGATAGTTTGATTAATATGTGTCTTGGTGTATTTCTCCTTGGATTTATCCTGTATGGGACTCTCTGTGCTTCCTGGAGTTGATTAACTATTTCCTTTCCCATATTAGGGAAGTTTTCAACTATAATCCCTTCAAATATTTTCTCAGTCCCTTTCTTTTCCTCTTTTTCTGGGACCCCTATAATTCAAGTGTTGGTGTGTGCAATGTTGTCTCAGAGGTCTCTGAGTCTTTCCTCAATTCTTTTCATTCTTTTTTCTTTATTCTGCTGTGCAGTAGTTATTTGCACTATTTTATCTTCCAGGTCACTTATCCATTCTTCTGCCTCAGTTATTCTGTTTTGATCCCTTCTAGAGAATTTTTAATGTAATTCATTGTGTTGTTCATCACTGTTATATCTTTAGTTCTTCTAGGTCCTTGTTAAATGTTTCTTGTATTTTCTCCATTCTATTTCAAAGATTTTGGATCATCTTTACTATCATTATTCTGAATTCTTTTTCAGGTACCCTGCCTATTTCCTGTTCATTTGTTAGGTCTTGTGGGTTTTTACTCTGCTCCTTCATCTGCTGTATGTTTCTCTGTCTTCTCATTTTGCTTAACTTACTGTGTTTGGGGTCTCCTTTTTGCTGTCTGCACATTCGTAGTTCCCATTGTTTTTGGTGTCTGCCCCCAATGGCTAAGCTGTGTTCAGTGGGTTGTGTACGCTTCCTTGTGCAGGGGACTAGTGCCTGTGTTCTGGTGGTTCAGGCTGTATCTTGTCTTTCTGGTGGGCAGGTCCATGTTTAGTTGTGTGTTTTGGCATATCTGTGACCTTATTATGATTTTAGGCAGCCTCTCTTCTAATGGATGGTTTTGTGTTCCTGTCTTGATAGTTGTTTGGCATAGGGTGTCCAGCACTGTAGCTTGCTGGTGGTTGAGTCGACCTAGTCTTGGCTTTGAGATGGAGATATCCAGGAGATTTTTGTCATTTGATATTACGTGGAGCTGGGGGGATCTCTTGTGGACAAATGTCCTGAACTTGGCTCTTGCACCTCAGAGGCACAGCCCTGATGCCTGGCTGGACCACCAAGACCCTGTCATCCACATGACTCAGAATAAAAGGGAGAAAAAAAAAGAAACAAAGAAAGAAGAAGATAAATCAAATCAAATAAAATGTTATTAAAATAAAAAGTATAAAATAATTATTACCAAAAAAATTTTTAAAGTAATATAAAAAAAAAGAGAGAAAGAAGAGAGCAACCAAACCAAAAAAACAAATCCACCAATGATAACAAGTGCTAAAAACTATACTAAACAAAACAAAACAAAACAAACAAACAAACAAAAAAACACGGGCAGAAAGAACCCTAGGACAAATGGTAAAAGCAAAGCTATACAGACAAAATCACACACAGAAGCATACACATACACATTCACAGAAAGAGAAAAAGGGGGAAAAAAAAAAAATATATATATATATATATATATATATATATATATATATATATATATATATATATATATATATATATCATTGCTCCCAAAGTCCACCTCCTCAATTTGGAATGATACGTTGTGTATTCAGGTATTCCACAGATGCAGGGTACATCAAGTTGATTGTGGAGATATAATTCATTGCTCCTGAGGCTGCTGGGAGAAATTTCCCTTTCTCTTTGTTCGCACAGCTCACGGTGTTCAGCTTTGGATTTGGCCCCGCCTCTGTGTGTAGGTCTCTTGAGGGCACCTGTTCTTCGCTCAGACCTGATGGGGTTTTAAAGGAGCCGCTGATTCAGGGTCTCTGGCTCACTCAGGCTGTGGGGAGGGAGGGGCACAGATGCGGGGCAAGCCTGCAGCAGCAGAGGCTGGCATGACGTTGCACCAGCCTGAGGCATACCGTGCGTTCTCCAGGGGAAGTTGTCCCTGGATCCTGGGACCCTAGCAGTGGCGGGTTGCACACGCTCCCAGGAGGGGAAGTGTGGATAGTGACCTGTGTTCATACACAGGCTTCTTGGTGGCAGCAGCAGTGGCCTTAGCATCTCATG
The DNA here is from genome assembly GCF_963924675.1 of Phocoena phocoena. Lineage (NCBI taxonomy): Eukaryota > Metazoa > Chordata > Mammalia > Artiodactyla > Phocoenidae > Phocoena > Phocoena phocoena. The sequence continues at coordinate 4,923,387 of NC_089227.1, read as the reverse complement.
CCCATCTCTGGGGTCCACACTGATAGCTGTGGCTCACGCCCGTCTCTGGAGCTCCTTTAGGAGGTGCTCTCAATCCCCTCTCCTCACTCACCCTGAAACAATGGTCTCTTGCCTCTTCGGCAGGTCCAGACTTTTCCCCGGACTCCCTCCCGGCTAGCCGTGGTGCACTAGCCCCTTCAGGCTGTGTTCACGCCACCAGTCCTCTCCCTGCACTCCGACTGAAACCCGAGCCTCAGCTCTCAGCCCCGCCCACCCCGGCGGGTGAGCAGACAAGCCTCTCGGGCTGGTGAGTGCTGGTCGGCACCAATCCTCTGTGCGGGAATCTCTCCACTTTGCCTTCCGCACCCCTATTGCTGTGCTCTCCTCCGCAGCTCCTCCCTCCGCCACCCACAGTCTCTGCCCCTGAAGGGGCTTCCTGTGTGTGGAAACCTTTCCTCCTTCATGGCTCCCTCCCACTGGTGCAGGTCCCATCCCTAACGTTTTGTCTCTGTTTTTTCTTTTTTCTTTTGCTCTACCCAGGTATGTGGAGAGTTTCTTGCCTTTTGGGAGGTCTGAGGTCTTCAGCCAATGTTCAGTAGTTGTTCTGTAGGAGCTGTTCCACATGTAGATGTATTTCTGATGTATCTGTGGAGACAAAGGTGATCTCCAGTCTTACTCTTCTACCATCTTGAAGTTCCTCTCTTCATGCTATTACTTTTTCTGAAAATATTTTTGTTTTCATATAGCTTCAAGTTACTTGTCTGGCTTACTTTCATTTCACTTGAACATCACCTATGACATTGCTTGTAGTGTAAATTTAGTGGCAGTACAGTCTTTCGTCTTCTGCTTATCTGGGAATGTTTTAATATCTCCCTCATTATTGAAAGAAAGATTTGACAGGTATAGAAATGTCAATTGTGAGGTTTTTAGTTTTATTTTGTTTTCATCATTGTGTCTGGCCTCCAAAATTTATGCGGAGAAATTATCGATAAACTTGTTGAGGATTTCTTGTATGTGATGATTGACTGTTCTCTTCCTGCTCTCAAGATTATCTCTTTGTCTTTGAACAGATTGATTATAATGTGTTTTGCTGTATGTGTCTACGAGTATAAGGTATATGGAATTTGTTGAGCTTCTTGAATTTGTAGATTCAAATACTCCACCAAATTTAAATGTTTTTAAGCCATTATGTCTTCAAGTAATTATTCTCTTTCTTTCTCTCTTCTCCTTACTCTGAAAACTTGTATATTTATTCGTTGGATTGTGTACCATAAATCCCTTAGGTTTTGTTCATTTTTCTTTATTCTTTTAACTTTCTGTTCCTCAGACAAAATAATTCAAGTATACTACTTTAACTTGACAGATTTTTTTTTTTCTGTTCAAATCTGCTTTTGAACCCTTTTAGGAAATTTCCAGTTTAATTATTGTATATTTTTATCTCCAGAGTTTCTGTTTAATTTTTATAATTACTGTCTTTTGTTTTTGATATTCCCATTTTATTTACACATCATTTTCCTGATTTTCTTTTATTCTGTGTTAATGTTTTCCTTTAACTATTCAAATGTATTTAAGATGCTCATTTTAGGCCTTTGTCTCATGATTTTTATGTCTGTATTTCTTCATGAATAGTTCTGCCAACTTATTCTCTTTCTTTGAATAATTTGTGTTTGACTATTTTTTGAGTGCCTTGTGATTTGGGGCTGAACACTGGGGTTTTGAAAAAATAAGCAACTTTCTGAGTATGTGCAGACTGCCTCTGTGCTTTGGGCCTCTCCTGAACCTAAGTATCAGCCCTATGTAAAAGCATATGCTTTTTCTCAGGTTTTTCTTTTGCGTATGCATCTAATTTGTATTTTCTTTTTTTTTTTGCAGTATGCGAGCCTCTCACTGTTGTGGTCCCTCCTGTTGTGGAGCACAGGTTCTGGACATGCAGTCTCATCAGCCATGGCTCACGGGCCCAGCTGGTCCGCAGTATGTGGGGTCTTCCCAGACTGGGGCACAAACCCATGTCCCCTGCATCAGCAGGCAGACTCTCAACCACTGTGCCACCAGGGAAGCCCTAACTTGTATTTTTGTGTAGCTTTTTTACTCCCCCTTATTTAAGGCTGTTTTTGAGTATCTTAATGTAACAAAATCTCACCCCTGCTTCTCTTCAGGCCTTATATGGTCTATTAAATGTCTCAACCCATAATTTCTTGCCACAAGTGATTGTGGGTATCTAATCCTCATGTATATAGCTTCCATGAACTGCTGCATCTACCACCTGAGTTCCAAGCTAGGTGAGACAGAGACCTGTCCTTCAGGCAGACTCCTGACAGTTTGGATTGTTGCAAAGAAGGTCATATCTGCTCCCTCTGGTTCAAGGAGGAAATTGAGAACTAGACAGCTGCCACCTCCAGACCAAGACCACATCATGACTAGGAGGGGCTAGGGCAAAGGTGAGTTAAGACAGTACAAAAGTTTCTAAATTTTAAATGTGGCTTTTTCTTCATTGGAGGTTTATATGGTTGCTACAGACCTTTGATTTGTTTTCTTAGCTCCTATAAAGTTATTTTAGTAAGTTTCAGAGGTTTTTGTTGTTTCCATGGGGATGAAGACTTGGCACTTCCTAGTCTGCCATTTTGCTGATATTACACTCCAGATTATTTCTTTGTATTACTATTTTGTGGATGTACCATGGTTTGTTTTTCCATTTACCTATTGGATATGTTGGTGTCTTCCAAGTTTTGCCAATTTTGAATAACATTGCTATAAATATTTATGTACAGGCTTTTGTGTGAACATAAGTTTTCAACTCTTTGGGTAGCTATCAAGGAGTGCTTTTGGTGGATAATATGATGAGAACATGTTCACTTTTGTAATAAGCTGCCAACTGTCTTCCAAAGTGGCTGCACAATTTTGCAACTCCACCAGCAATAAATGAGAGGCTGTTTTGCCCCACATCCTCAGCAGAATTCGCTGTTGTCGTTGTTTCCTCTTTTAGCCATTCTAATAATAGTTGTGCAGTGTTACCTTATTGTTGTTTTAATTTGAAGTTCCATAATGACACATAGTGTTGAGAATATTTTTATATGCTTATTTAGAATCTGTATATATTCTCACGTGATGTGTCTGTTCAGATATTTGGCCCATGTTTTAATTGGATTATTTGTTTTCTTTTTTTTTTAATGTATTTTGGATACCAGTTCTTTATATGAGTTTAGAAATATTTTCTATTAAATGGAGGTATTTTTTCAATCTCTTAACAATGTATTTTCCAAGCAGGATTTTTAATTTTGATATTGATAATGATAGTAATAATAATAAAAATGATCAAATTTGTTTTTTATGCATCATGGCTTCAACGTTGCATCAAAGAAGTTATTGCCCATAACCAAAGAAACCTACATTTTTCCTTCTAGGAGTTTTATAGTTTTGTTGTTGTTGTTGTTTAATATGTAAGTCTATGATTCATCTTGAGTGAAGTTTTTCTAAAGGGTGTAAGGTGTGGTTCTAGGTTTATATGTTGGTATGCAGATGTCCAGTTGTTATATAATCACTTGTTAAAAAACAAAACTATTCTTCTCCATTTAATTGTTTTTGTTCCTTTGTCAAAGATCAGTTTGCTATATTTATGTCTGTCTATGTCTGGGCTCTCTATTCTTTGTCATTGATCTATTTGTCTATTTTTTCAATGACACCAAACTGTCTTGGTTACTGTAGCATTATAGTAACTCAATGTTAGGTAGTGTCGATTCTCTGACTTTGTTCTTTTTCTTTAATATTGTGTTAGATATGCTGGATCTTTTGCTTATCATATACTCTTTAGAATCAGTGAATAAATATCCACACAAGAAGATACTGAGGTTTTGTCTGGAATTGCAATTAATCTATAGAGCAATTTGGGAAGAACTGACATTTTGATGTTCTTGAATTATCATCTAAGTATGTGAAATATTTCTTCATTTAGTTAGGTCTTTGATTTATTCATCAGAGTTTTTGTAGTTTCCATATATATCTCATGTATATTTTGTTAGATTTATATCTAAGTATCTTATTTTGTTAGTGTTAATGTAGATGGTATTGTGTGTATAATTTAAAATTTTGACTCTTCAGTCCTGCTATGTAAGAAAGCAAATGATTTTGTATACTAACCTTGTATGCTCCAACCTTGGTATAATTGCTTATTAGTTTTTCTTCTTATCTAATCCAAATTTTATTTACTTTTTTGGTTTTATTACATTAGTTCGAATTTCCAATATAATAATTAATAGATATGGTTACTGTGGATATCCTTGCCTTGTACTTGATCACAAGCATCTAGTGCTTTTAACCATCACATTAACTACCAAATTAACCATCACATATCCACTCATTTCAACCTGGCATCAATACACATCTCCTTAAACCATGCTTAACGATACTTAAACACTATGACATACATGTTATGTTCCATGATACTAGAATAAACAAAGGAAGAAAATAAAGATATTTGTTTAATAAATATAAAAACATATATATCTGTAACAAAATAAGAAAAAAAACCTCATAAACATTACAATCTTTACTGCTGGTCACATGGTCATAGCTGGCATTTATAGCCACCTTCTTAAACCACCCATTCCACATTCCCTTTGACTTCAGCAAACACCTCAGCTGTTCTTGGTTCCTTTTCTGATGGGTGACCCAAAACTTTATTCCTGAAGAGTATGGGCCATTAGTAGTCCTGCCTGGACTGGCTTGCTGTAGTTTTCCATTGACCTAATCACAGGCATGACAATACTAAAAGACACCCTAAGAAATCTCCTGTACTCCAGACATACTCTTTCTTACCTCCATTGTGCAATAGAAGTCCAATGTCTCCTTGGTAGTTAAGAACAGGCACCTGGCCAGCATAGTAACTTTGTCTATTCATTTAAAGACATGAGGGGCCCTAAGTGGTTGAGTGACGATCCTAATATTGCAGTTCAATGGAATTATTTTTGTATCTTCTAGCGGAGGCATTCCTCTCTCTGGAACTAAGACCTCTAGTACAGAAGAGCATAAAGGCAGGAAAACAGAAAACAGAAATGTTACTAGGGGGTCACTAGGGTTAACAGTGAGTGATATCACTCCCATTTCCATCTCTTGATTCCATAGTCTGTGAATCTTGGCTATGGAAAAAACAGCACATATATGGTATGCTGAGGCAGAGCATATAGAGTCTCCTGGAGAACTTTCCTCAGTCCTGCAAGGCATTGCCATGGAACTGGCTCTGTAGCTGAGTTTCAAAAGGTCATCCTAACTTCCTGTCAAACCAATTGCTTCAGGATGGTGAGAAACATGGTAAGTCCAGTGAATTCCATAAGCCTGCGTCCAATGCTGCTCTTCCCTTATTATGAAGTGAGCTTCTTGATTAGAAGTAATGCTATGTGGAATACTATGACAGAGGTTAAGGTATGCTGAAAGTCCATGGATGGTAGTTTTGGCAGAAGGAATTCATACAGTAAAGACAAATCTGTATACAGAGTGAGTGTCTATTATAGTAGGAGCTGTCACTTCCCCACTGAAGAAAGTAATCCAGTTTAATCAACCTGCCACAAGGCAGCTGGTTGATCAGCCTGAGGAATGGTGCCATATGGAGGTTCAGTACTGGTCTCTGCTCTAAAGCTTTAAGAGTCTGCTATGTGATTCACTCCCAGGGATCTCCCAAATGCTCCAAACTCCATCGTTATGTGCTACTACTACCTCAAACAGCATTGGCACTGCTAAGTCATATTCCCCTGGTCACAGAGCAGCTTGCATGGCAACCTAGACCTGCTGCAGAGCATTCTCTTAGTTCACGTTCCATTCAAAATTAGTAGCTTTGGAGTCACTTGGTGAATGGGCCAGAGAAGAACACCCAAATTAGGAATATATTGCCTTCAAAATCCAAAGAAGCCCCTAGACATTGTGCCTCTTTTAGGTTGTAGAAAGGGCCAGATGTGACAACTTATCCTTACCTTAGATGGGATATCTCAACATGCTCTACACTTAGAAAGTTAACTGAGGTAGAAGGACCTTGACTCTTGTTTGATCTATTTTCCATCTTCTGGCTTGCAAATGTCTTACCAATAAGTTTAAAGTTGTGGCTACTTCTTGCTCAATAGGTTCAGTCAACATAATGCCATCAATGTAATGAACAAAAGTGTGATATCTTGTGGAAGGGGAAGATAACCAAGATCCCTGCAAACTAAATCATGTCATAGAGCTAGAGAGTTGATGTGCCTCTGAGGTAGGATAGTGCAGGTGCATTGTTGTCTTTGACAGATGAAAGCGAACTGCTTCTGATGGACTTTACTAAGGGGGGTGGAGGGTAAAAAATGCATTTGCTACATCAATACCTGCATAGTAGGTACCAGGGGATGTGCTAATATGCTCTAGCAAAAAAACCAGATCTGGTACAACAGTTGCAAACTGAGTCACCACCTGGATAAACTTACAACAGTTCACTGTCATTCTCCAATATCCACTTGTCTTCCTTGTATGTCAAATAGACAAGTCGAATAGGGATGTTTTGGGAGTCACCACCCCTATATCTTTCAAGTCCCTAGTTATGCTCACCTCTGAGATCCCTCCAGGAACACGGTACTGCTTTTGGTTTACTATTTTTCTAGGTAGGAGCATGTCCAGTGGCTTCCACATGACCTTTTCTACCATAATAGCCCTCACTCCACAGATCAGGGAAGCAATGCAGGAATCTGCCAGTTGCTGACTATGTCTGTTCCAATTATGCATCCTGGAAATGGTAGAATCACCACAGAATGGGTTTTGGGTCCCTTGAGACAGACCTGAGATAAACTCCATTGATCACCTATGCTCAATAAGCCTGTACTCTGACTGGTGGACCACAGGGATGTTTTGGGTTTCCTGAATTTGTTAGTTCAGAGGCAATGTTGAGTAAGCGTCCAAAGGTAGGATCAGTTCCTTTTTCCCCAATCCACAGTTGCAGGGTAAGAGGCTGTAGGTTCTTTTGGGGAAAATGGAGGTTAAAAATTAACAGTGTAAATTTTTGGCAGTGTACTGAGCTCCTTCCTCAAGGGGACCTGGCCTCTCCTTCATTTGCGGGGTTCTATGTCTATAAACTGGCTCAAATCTGGGAACTGATTGACAGGCTATGACTCTCAGTTTTTAAAATTTAAATTAGATTTTTATTTGCTTGACTTAGAACATTTCTGCACATATAGACCATGTAAGAATTTAGTAGGCTTTATATCTATTTCCCTTCTAGAAATAGCATGATGCAATGCTACATGGCCAACAGCATGGGTCTACACCAGCCAGACTATTCTGATTGGTGCTTTAGCTCTGTTGTCTATTATGATAACTGTGCTCACCTTGCATTTGGCAGTTGAATGCCAACACTTAGCCCCTGCATTCTGAGATCCAATTACTCTCATTGCATTAAAGTTTCCCACTTCAGTGGCAGTGATTCCAATCATAAGTTCTGGCTTATAGAGAAGAGGGTTCATTGAGCTCTTCAAGGATGTTGAGGCTCTCCTCAAAAATTTACCTCTCTCAAAAATTTATCTCTCACAGTATAATGAAATATGTTTCCTCTGGGCTCTCTCAGGGAGGGTGATTAATTCTTAAATGACAAGTATGCTTTAACCTTCCAGTCGTTCCAAAGTTTTGAACCCTTCCTCTACACTAAATTATGGTGGCTTGGCATTTTGAGGATTAAATGTTGACCACTTTTCCTCCCATGTTTCAGCAAACAACACAACCTAATTGCATCTTTTCTTACTCTCCAAACTGCAAAATTAATTGCAGAATCTTAGCTTAGTGGACCCATATCAATAAATTTGACCTGACCAAACTTTATGTTTCTTCCACCATGATTACACACCCTTAATATTCACTCCCTCACACGTTCCCCAGTTTTCTGTACGTATAACCTAGCATTTGCTAGGTAGTTGTTTTGGAGTGTTGCATACCTCCTCTTGGGTCACACTTTGTACTTCACTTTTAAGGTCTTGCTTAGACTTAATTCTAGCTCTAACTCTAGAAACAAAGATGGGTGGTGGAGATGGCTGCTGAGGAGAATAAACTATGTCTAGCAAGAGCTTTCTCAGAGACCATTAAAGTTTCTTTAGGCAATGCAGGATTAATCTTCTCATACAGAGGCTGGAGCTGCCCCTATTGGCAAAGAACACTCATCAGAATTTAGAATCTTAACATCCCCCCCTTTATCAGAGTCTTCTCACACATCCCCATTCCATCTTTCAGGATCCTATGCCTGCTCTCAGTGCCCTCACTTTAACAAGAGACACCCTGAGAGGCTGGCAATTCCATTTGTGTTGTAACTCAGCCTCTTACATAATGGGATTCTGAGTTTAGTTTTTAGCAATCTCAGCCTTGCAAGTACAGTAGAGAAGGAAGTGTCTCTTTCAGGGCATACATAGAAATTTACAGATCATTTTTGTGATGCTCAAGCTTGCAGTTTGAATCCCTACACACATCATTTCTTCCCATTTTGTCCAATTTTATTAGGAGCAATCAGCTAATCTCATAGTGGTTGTTCATTTGACAAAGGTGTTCAAAGTTATCATATGTATAATTACCCAGATCCTTTCTTCTTATAGCTGTTTTATTAGGAGTATCCAGTGGCAATATATTGTAGAGCTCTATTTACCACAACAGTCCATGCACATTTTTTAGGACAGTGATGTGTCTCATTACTGTTAAATTAACTTGATAAAATTTCTGAATTTGATCTTTTAAAAGTATTCATGCTATTTAGAACTATATCTGCTTTTTTTTTTTAACTCCCATATGCTCTCAGCCGTAAACCTTAATTTACTTTAATGTGATGGTATTTTGAAGGGTGCAAAGCACAAAGATAGTACAGTGTACTGTTGTAATTGTGTAACAAATGTTCTTTTTGATAATTTGATGCTCTAATATGAGAAGATATGGTGCTGAAATATAGAATATTTGTTTTAGGTGTTAAAAACAGTAACAGTAAAACAAAAATGTCAAGTGGTCTCTTTACTACTGAAAATAGATTCATTAATGTATTTCAATCTAATCTGATTAGAGAGCCAACACCCGGAGCCCTAGAACCAATTCAGAAAACTCATCCAGGATTCTCTTCCTCTGGAACCATCCCTAGTACCAAAATCTCTGTTAGTCAGGGTTCTCCAGAGAAACAGAACCAATAGGATTTTATTAGATTATATACATAATCTCACAGAGAGACAGAGATATTTATCTTAAAGAGTTGGCACACGTGGTTATGGAGGCTGTCAAGTCCAAAGTCTGTATGTAGGGTGCACTGCTGGGCTAGAGACCCAGAGAAGAGCCAATGTTGAAGTTCAAGTCCAAGTCCACCTGCTGACAGAATTCCTTTTTGCTGGGAGAGGTCAGTCTTTGTTCTATTAAGGCTTTCAACTGATTGGATGAGGCCTACCCTCACTGTGGAGAGCAATCTGCCTCATTTAAAGTCAACTGATTTAAATGTTAATCTCATCCAAAAAAACATGTTGGACTTCCCTGGTGGTACAGTGGTTGAGAATCCACCTGCCAGTGCAGGGGACACGGGTTCAAGCCCTGGTCTGGGAAGATCTCACATGCCGCGGAGCAACTAAGCCTGTGCGCCACAACTACTGAGCCTGTGCTCTAGAGCCCATGAGCCACAACTACTGAGCACATGTGCTGCAACTACTGAAGCCTGAGCACCTAGAGCCCGTGCTCCACAGCAAAAGAAGCCACTGCAATGAGAAGCCTGCACACCACAACGAAGAGTAACCCCCACTTGCCACAACTAGAGAAAGCCTGCACACTACAACAAAGACCCAACACAGCCAAAAATAAATAAATAAAATAAATAAATTTATTTAAAAAAAAACATGTTTACAGAAAAATCCAGAATAATATTTGACCAAATAATTGGGCACCATGGCTCAGCATGGTCAACTGCCACACTGTCTTTAAAGCCTCTGTAGCTGTTATCACCTCCCTCGCAGTGTCAAGCAGAATGTATTTCCTAAATAATAAAGAAGGCCTGAAGGAGAGGGAAGGAGTATATCGTCCTTGGAGCAGAAAATATTTTAATTTTGATGAAGTCCAATTTATCTGTTTTTTTCTTTGGTCACTTTTACTTTTGGTGTTGTATCTAATAGGCTTTGACTAATCCATTGTTACATAGCTTTCTACTTATTTTTTCTTCTGAGTTATATAGTTTTAGCTCTTACATTTAGCTATATGATATATATGGAGGGATTTTTTTTTGTCTATGAGGTACAAAATGGTCCGACTTCATTGTTTTACATGTGGATATCCAGTTGTCCCAACACAATTTTTTGAAATGATTTTTCACCTCCTGTCCCTTTGAATGGCCTTCGTATCCCTGTTAAACATCAATTAAACATAAATGTGATGTTTTATTTCTGTACTTTTCATTATATTCCTTTGATTCATCTCTATCATTATTTCAGTTCTACACTCTCCTGATACTCTAGCTTTTATGCAAGCTTTAATATCAGGAAGTGTGAGTCCTCCAATTTTGTTTTTTTAAAGATTATTGTGGCTGAGCTCCTCATATTGCCATATTACTTTTAACACAAGCTTGGTAATCTCTATAAATTGGAGCTGAGATTTCCATAGTAATTGTGTTAAAATTGTAGACCAATTTAGAAATCATTGCCATTTTAACAATATTAAGCCTTCTGATCCATGATTATGAGATGTCTTTTCATTTATTTCACTTTAAAAATTTTTCTCCAAAAGCCCTATAGTTTTAAGTTTAAAAATTTTGCACTTCCTTTAAGTTTTATCTGAATTTTATTATTTTTATTGCTAATGTAATTGTTCTCTTAATTTTATTTTCTGATTGTTTACTGCTAATATAGAAATACAATTGATTTTTTAAATATTTATTTTGTGTCCTAAAATCTTGCTGAATTCATTTACTAGCTTTAGTAGATTTTGTTTTGTTTTGCTTGATGCTTTGGATTTTCTATAAACAAAAAACATGACACCTACCCACAGAGATAGTTTTATTTATTTCTTTTTTCATTCTGGATTATTTTATTTATTTTTCTTTCCTAAATGCACTGGTTAAAACCTCTAATACAATGTTGAATAAAAGTAGAAAGAGTGGACATTTATGTCTTGTTGTTGATCTTAGGTGCCAACCTTTCTGTCTTTCTTAGTAAGTATGATGTATGCTTGCTATGGGTTTTTTAATACACTTGATCATGCCGAGAAAACTATTGCTAGTTATTTGTTTTTTTTTGTTTTTTCTTTTTATCATTGTATGGTATTGGATTTTTGTCTAATGTTTTTATGTGACTATTGAGATGATCATGTTAATTTATCCCTTATAATATTAGTATAGTGTCTTACATTGGTTTTCATATATTAAACCACTCTTGCATTCCTGCGATAAATCATATTTGGTTATGGTGTAAAATTCTATGTGTATTTTTTATGAGTTTGGTTTGAACATTCTTTTTTTTAATCTACATTCATAAAGGATATCAATCTCTAGTTTTCTTGTAGTGTGTGTCTTAGGATTTTCTTTGTAGGATGTTTCTTGATTAAAAATTCAGTGTCTTTACTTTACATTCAAATACTCTTTTTCTTCTTGATTCAGTTTTGAAAACTTGTGTCTTCTAAGACTTTGTTTATTTGCATCTAGATTATTTAATTTGTTGGTATATAATTGTCCATGACAATCCCTTATATTCCTTTTTACTTTGTAAAGACATTAATGATATCCTCTTTTCATTACTGATTTTACTAATTAAATATTCTTTTTCAGTCTTTGCCAGTCTAGCTAAAGGTTTGTCAATTTTATTGATCTTTTCATAGAACTAACTTTGCTTTTGTTGATTTTTCAATTGTTTTTGTATTCTCTATTTCTACTCTAATCTTTATTAGTTTTTACTTCCACTAGTTTGGTTTAGTCAAAACTTTTTCTAGTTTTTTAAGGTATAATAGTGGGTTTTTTATTTAAGATTTTTTTTTCTTTTTTTAAATATAGGCTTTTACAACTAGATTTCCCTCTAAACACTATTTTTGTGCATATCATAAGTTTTTGTATGTTGTATTTTCATTATCTCTGTATTCTAACTTGTGATTTTTTTTTTCCTTTGAGACATTGGCTATTTAGGAGTATAATTTTAATTCATTTGAGGATTGACAAATTTTTTGTCATTAATTTCTAATTTCATTCCATTGTGTTTAGCTAATACATATTTTATTATTTCAACCCTTTTAATTTTAATCCTGCTAGGCTGCTGTCTTTCATAGCTGACATAGTTTGGAAGCTGTTAGTTTCAAGGAGAGAAGGCTAGAAATCAGGCAAGGTAAAATGTCACATAACTCACCATTCATACAAAAATTTAGTCCTTTTCAAAATAAACCCCCCTCAGTTGTTGCATGCCTTTAGTTAATTTCCAGAGTTATGAAAAAGTAGATTTGATGATTTTTGTCACTGTTCTAATTATTTCTATGGAGGAGCAGATTTTGGGGTGTCTATACTCTACCATTCCATAAGTGTTTCTTCATATTAATTATTAAACTGATTAATAATCTAAGTATCAGAGACCTTTCCTGTTTAACTTTAGTAATATACCCTGGCAACTTTCTCCCTAAATACCAGTTTGGAAAGAGTTAATAGATACTATCAAATACTATGGCAATGTAGCTATTCTATTGTTGGCTCCAACTTAAAATGCATTTCAGGGCTTTCAGAACACATCTAGATACATTTTAATTTCAGTTAAATTTCATACACATATATTTCTGATTTAAAATTTATTTGTCTATTTAATGGTGAAGGCAGATATTGCCGAAATTTTCTGAGGAGTTTCAGTAATAAACTCCAGACCAAAATCTATGTATGATCCAACAGGACCCACCTTAGGCAAAGGCCAAGGCTTTGGGAGGCATGGCTCATGGAAGACAGCCGCCCTCCTCAGTCAGGGCTTGGTGCGCCATCTGGGGCGCGTTGCAGTCTCGGACTCCGGAGACCCAGGATGCACGTGCTCTCACACTTATCTGCACTCCTAGCTCAGACGCCTCCCAGTCACGGTGCTTTCAGCTGGGGCTCTTCTATGGCATCTCATCCCAGTCCTCCCTATTGGAAGGCTTGCAGACACTTTTCTCCCCTTTGACTGAGTACTTTTCCATCCCAGTGCTTTCTCCTCTTCCTTACAGACGGTGGGTCCGAACAAACGCAGGCGCCTCTTTTTCAGTGCCTCTTCAGCAGCGAGGTGGTCCTCTCACTTGCCCCCCTTTTCCTGGCTGATCACCTCAACACCTGGTCACTCTCTCATGACACCTTCAATTCTTACGGCCTCCTTAGAACCTAATTTATCTAAAAATCCTTCTTAGTTTTACCTCTAAACTGCAGTGCTATGGTATGAATAAACATACGGATTTAGCTTTTCTGTAAAAGGCATGGGATATTCAGAATCATCTGTAGTCTTCTCTCTATGCCAAGATGCAGGAAAAAGTTCTGAAATCCCAAACCCTACCTCTTCCGAGTTTCCCTGAAGCTTCCGGCTTCTCCCTACCTACTCTACTGTGTGAGCCCAGATGATCTTTATTATTTGGGGACATCGTCTCTGGTGCAGCTGCCCAAATCTGCATGCTACCATGCCCACTCCACAGCCTCAGCCGTGATCTAGGGCAGTGGTCCCCAACCTTTTTGGCACCAGGGACCGTGCCAAAGACAATTTTTCCACGGACGGGGCGTGGGCGGTGGTGGATGTTTCAGGCGGTAATGCGAGCATTGGGGAGCGACGGGGAGCCGCAGATGAAGCTTCGCTCACTGTCTCGCTGCTCGCCTCCTGATGTGCGGCCCGGTACCAGTCTGCAGCCCAAGGGTTGGGGATCCCTTTTGTAGGGAATCTCTATGCTTGGAGCGTTTCTTCAAGATGGCAACTGCCATGGATGGTGGATGCCTTTTATGTGATCTGCTTCTGTATTATCTGTTTAGCAACTCTAGCCTTTTTGACTCTGGCCATTCCTGGTGCCATGACGTCACACCTTTCAGATATCCCTGGCAGGGCTGCACTGCCTAGTGTTTTTCATTCCTCTGAGCAGCAGTGATCCAGTTAACACTGATGTATTTTTGTTTAATGGCCCATCAGCTTCGGGTGCTTCAGAGTAAAACTAGGCAACTTTAGTCTCCCAAGTTGGGAGACTAAAGCAACCATGAACATTTGGAAATGCTCAACTCAGCAACCAGGAGTGGACCAAAGCTTCTCTCCTCAGGTCACATCTCTGCAGCCCCAGTTCTTCACAAATATGGGGAATGTCTCTTACCACAAATTTCACTACTAACCTCTTGATTCTTCAGAGATTTCTCTTCTGCTCACGTTCCACTCCATATCAGAACCCCACACACAGACATGTCAACAACACATTTGCAAGTATTTTGGTTTTCAGCTAAAACTGCATGAATTCATCTACACCTAAAAGTAATACTGAATTCAAATGATATTTTTAAACAAATCATTTGAAACATTCAAACATCAGATTATTTGTTATATGTTGACATGTACAGATGTTAGAAAAGGGGAGGCAGATTGCTTAATCACACAGAAGGATTTGCAGATACTGAATGAATTAGCTTTATTATAAGGGGTACTATTTTTCGTGTCATCTTTACTCAACAATAATCAGTTCTCAAGTAGCAAAGGCTTTGACCAGCTGGGCACATTTGATAGCAATTTGCTTAACATTTTAAAACAGGTAATGTCTTGTTTTAACACTTAGAACTTGGATTATATTCAACATCCCTTTTTATTAGAGATATATTCATCTATTCACTTAAACAGAGGCAAGTGTCTGAACAGCTGCTGATTTCAAAGTTATTTCCTGCACTTATTTATAAACATTCTGAACACATTTCCCAATGCTACCATGGCATTGCTATAAAACTAAAAATAAAAAGGGAAAAAAATTCTTCCAGATGCTGCAGACTCTTAAAACAGAGCTACTGTAGAGAGCAGGCACATAACTCCAGTACTGTGAACACAGTTTTCAGTGAACCTTGTGAAGCATCCTATCCACCTGAAGATTAATTGAAATTAAACAGTAAAAATAATAAAAAAAACAATCTGTTATGAGGATTGTCACAAATCAAAATGTGAGTTATTGTTTTTTATTTTGAAAGAAACAGAAAATGCAGTTAGTGATTTAATGATCTAAATAATTCACATTTCCTCAAGCTTCATGCTATCTTTCTGCAGTATCTTTATTTCAACTTCAAGTGTTCATGAAACTCATATTTTCAAAGCTGAACTGTTATACTGTGCTTTAGTTCATAGAAATGGCTTGATTGATCAACCATGAAGAACCAATTTAGCACAATATAAATTTTTGTATCATATTTAAATGATAACTATAAAACACATCTTTCTATTTAAAGGAATACTGACGATATTGCTGTGAAAATGTAATTAATAAGCATGCACTCCTGCCCTCATAAGCATAACCACATAAAGCGTATGGTAAAGGAAAATTTGATGTTCTATTATATATTATAGATTGATGTAAGATTGCATATCCCCATTCCAAAATGTGACCCGGATTATAACAAGCTCAAAAACGTATACTCAGAACTATTAAATCGAATTTATATATACACAAAGACATGTTTTAAAATCTCCAAAATGCATGCACTGCATTTGGAAGTAAGTTTGGCTATGAATTTTATTTAATCAGAAGAAAAAGGGAAATTAATTATGCAATTGGTCTTGTCTGGAAAAACTTTTGCCCCAATGTTAAATTACAAAAATAATATATAGCATAGTAAATGTTCTTTGATGCTATCTACATAAAAGACGCAGATATTTTATTTATTTGAATGTTTCTAGTAGTGACTAAATAATAGCTGAAAGTAATATGTAAACTTCAACCCATTGTTAGAATAAGATGAACTATTGCAATGTATCATGGTGTAGGTAGTCATGACTCATGTAATCAATCTGAGCAATGTTATGTTTATTTAAAAAGGAAGATGGCATTTTTGAAGTTGGGCAAAATCTAGGTAGCTCATGAAAAAGCAGTTATTCTTTTAATTTAATAAGACTGCTATGAAATGATTTTACCATACTGTTTTCATTTCTTAAAGTTTGTGAAAATTCCACTGAGACATTTAATATATCACTTACCCTCAAGAGTCTGTGTTTAATAAATAGGTAAAATTTTACATTGTATGACCTTCATTTACCCATTTTTTCTCTAAAATCTTCTCTTTTTGGTTTTAAAAATTACCCTTTGAAAAAGATCCTCAAGTTTTACATAAAATGAAAGCTGATGTTGAGCACTATTCCTGCCAGAAACTATGCTAAAAGCTTTATGCATTTACATCATGTAATTCACAAAAGAATCCTGTTAATCTTGATTTTAAAAATTAAAAAGAAAAGCACATAAAGATTTAGTAACTTTCTCTGGCTACACAGTTCAATTATATCAGAGTCTAGAACATAAACTCAAATCTGTTTGAAAAGCTTATATTCTTAACCGTTAGAGAATATTGCAATATCATTGTTTTTAACAGTTTATGCAGTGTACTAAATATATAAGAAAATTACTCTTTCCTAACTAAATATGCAAAAATTGAGAAAGATTTCAAAATCAAATAAATGATGAACTTTCTTCATAAGGAAACTTTGTAGAGTGCTTTAACTGAAAATGTCAAATTAACCAAGCAAAAGAGTTCAGTGATCTAATTTATATCTTTTACTATAATAATGTCATTGATGGATTTTTTAGTCATTTTTTACATTAGAGAAAGCAAATTCTTTGATAAACACAAAACATCACAGACAAATTTATAAACAGACCAGTTCTCCTTTCCTGGATCCCATAGAAATGCTACAAGTAGAATAAGTTGCTCTTGGAAAGGATTCTTTTTTTTTTTTCCTCACTGAATTCATTTAATTTATTAATTAATTAATTTATTTTTAACATCTTTATTGGAGTATAATTGCTTTACAATGGTGTGTTAGTTTCTGCTTTATAACAAAGTGAATCAGTTATACATATACATATGTTCCCATATCTCTTCCCTTTTGCATCTCCCTCCTTCCCACCCTCCCCATTCCACCCCTCTAGGTGGTCACAAAGCACCGAGCTGATCTCCCTGTACTATGCGGCTGCTTCCCATTAGCTATTTTACATTTAGTAGTGTATATATGTCCATGCCTCTCTCTCGCTTTGTCACAGATTACCCTTCCCCCTCCCCCATATCCTCAAGTCCATTCTCTAGTAGGTCTGTGTCTTTATTCCTGTCTTACCCCTAGGTTCTTCATGACATTTTTTTTTCTTAGATTCCATACATATGTGTTAGCATATGGTATTTGTCTTTCTCTTTCTGACTTACTTCACTCTGTATGACAGACTCTAGATCCATCCACCTTACTACAAATAACTCAATTTCATTTATTTTTATGTCTGAGTAATATTCCATTATATATATGTGCCACAGCTTCTTTATCCATTCATCCGATGATAGACACTTAGGGAGAGATTCTTAAATTTTTTTTCTTGCTGTAAGGTCCTAAATAGCAGGAATGTGACCTGTATCTTCAGGAAGTTCTCAGTGTCTTAAGCAGAGTGGTTGCTCAGTGTGTGTTAGTTGAATCTATAAGTTGTCAGTGAGTAGGTGTTTCACTATAACAAAATTGTCAATTCCATTGTGGCAGAGAGCTCTACGTGTTCCCCAAATCCCTCTTTCTTCTCTCCTGTCTGCAGAGTTAGACCACTTATCCCAGACTCAGTGTGGGTGGGCCACGTTCCCATTAAGGGAAAACCCTACAAAAGTTATACATACATATATATGTGTATGTGTGTGTTTGTGTGTGTGTGTATATATATATATATTAAACAGTAGCTTTGTATATCTCCAAATCTCTTTTTCACTGTGTCTTTATTTCTGTTCTTAATGATACAAGGTGATGTAATTATCAATAATTCATCTTCACATAGAATTTTCACATATTTACTTGTATCTTGCCCTTTTCCATATAAGTTCAAGGTGGACCAACTTAAGTCAAATGAACACACACTAGGTTACTTTGGTTTCGTATGTTCTACACAGTTTCATATATAAAGGAAATGTAAAATATATTAAAATTATTAAAGAAACAATCCCACTATATAATTAATAAATAAACATAATTTTTAACAAATGGACTACTGTCTGGAAGGAAATATCTAAAATGTGATAAAATGATGGTTTAAATTAGTTTTAATCATTAGCTCATTCTTCAATATGGTGTTTAAGAAGTCTCAATGTATAACATATAAAAATAAGATTGGGGCTTCCCTGGTGGTGCAGTGGTTGAGAGTCCGCCTGCCGATTCAGGGGACACGGGTTCATGTCCCGGTCTGGGAGGATCCCACATGCCACGGAGCGACTGGGCCCGTGAGCCATGGCCACTGAGCCTGCACGTCCGGAGCCTGTGCTCCGCAACGGGAGAAGCCACAACAGTGAGAGGCCCGTGTACCACAAAAAAAAATAAAAATAAAAAATATAAGATTGAACATAAAACCTCATATAGAAAGAAAAGGCTACCCGTATATATTTGGAGACACTCCTGTATGTTATGACATGCATTGAAGATATATTATGCTTTGGAACTTAGGGGCTTTTCTGTATCTTGCTAACACATTTTTCTCATATAAATTGTTAACTCCATAAATCAACTCAGTTGCAACTCTGAAACACAAATATTAGTGAACTCTGTCTAATATCCAGATTTATTAACACCATTGAGAAGCGATTTTGAAGAATTTCCTGAGATGACAATCCTGTATTATAAGCAATGTGGGATAGGAAGAATTTGGCATTGCTATCTTTGTTTTTAAATACATTTTTATTTTGGAATAGCTTAAACCAGAAATTTGCAAATGTAGCTGGAGAACTGCATATACCCACGCTCTGTGTCTTCCATTATTAACATGTTACTTTAAGTACCATCCATTGGGCACAGCAGATTAAACAACTTGACACATTACTTAGCCGAGTTCATACTTTATTAAGGCTTTCTTAGTCTTTATCTAATGCCCTTTTGATGTTCTAGTATCCTATCCAGGGTATCATTTACATTTAGTCATTATGTCTCCTGAGAAGACTCTTGGCTTTAACAATTTCTGAGAATTTTTCTTAATCTTGATGACCTTGAACATTTGAGAAATACTTCTTAGGTGTTTTGTAGAATGATCCTAGAATTTGTCTAGGGTTTTCTTATAATTAGATTGAAATTTCTTATAATTAGATTAAATTTATAATTCCTTATAAATTATTAGATGGAAGACTATAGACTGAGTCATTTTCTTCGCATGATATCACACGTACCTACCATCAATATGACTCATCACAGATGGTGCTAACTTGGTTACCAAGCTGAAGCACTGACTATTAGATTTTATTTAATTTTTATTTTATATTGGAGTATAATTGATTAACTATATTGTGTTAGTTTCAGGTGTGCAACAAATTGATTCAGTTATACATATGCATGTGTCTATTATTTTTCAAATTATTTTCCCGTTTAGGTTATTACAGAGTATTGAGCAGAGTTCCCTGTTCTATACTGTAGGTCTTTATTGGTTGTCTATTTTAAATATAGCCCTGTGTACATGTCAATCCCAAACTCCCAATCTGTCCCCATTGTTAGATTTTCATACTGTGAAGTTAATTCAACCCTCCCTTTCCCTACCATACTCTTTAGAAAGAAGTCACAGCTCACACTTAAGTGGTAGGAGATAGACATTATCTCTTGGATGAGGAGAGTCTATATAAACTCTTTGGAACTTTTCTTCATGGAAGATTTGTCTATCCTCCCACATTTATTTAATGATTAGTTCAAACATTTGTTTATATTAGTATGGACTCAAGGATATTATAATCCTGTACTATGTTATTTATTTTCTTACTCAAAATTTTCAGCTTTGGCCACTGGGAGGTCTTTCAGTTGACTCCTTTCTGTCTTTGATGTACCCCGACATTGTTTTCGCTTGAAGACTTGCTTAATTTTTGGTACCACAAGATGACCCAGACTCACTTCAGACATTTCTTGCCCCAACCCTATAATAAACTATTGGAGAAACAAGGGAAAATGCATCTGCTTTCTTTTATTGGAGACTGGTATTACTAAAAATGATCTGAATGTTGGATCTGATTTTTGTTATTCGATAGTCTTACCTCTAAGTCCTGTAACCTGATACAGCAAAAAAATAACATGGGTGCACATTAACCAGTGCATATATATGTTTCTACAAGCATGGTTGTAAAGTATATTCAGAAAAATATGCTCAAAAAAGGAATTTCTTATTAATATTGAACAGATATAGCTCTGTTAAAGATAGAGTAACTCATATCTGATTTACCTTTCAGACTGAAAAAAACAACAAAAAAAAACCCAGGATGAAATATATGAAAAAAATGGTTTTGTAGACACTGATCAGGCAACAGTGGATGAAGACCTTTGAGAGATGGGAGACATAGAGGAGAGCCCTCTGATTTTGCTAGTTTACAACCCTGAGGTCCTAGGCTGCTGTGTAGATATAGGTAACTTTGGGCAGAGTACAATGGACTCTGAGTTTAGAGATGCAGATGAGGGTCTAGGGAGAATAGTGCAGCTTAGCCTTAGAATTCACAGGAAAAAGCAACGCTGAGAAAAGAGCTGCAGAGAAAAAATACTCACTCTGGTGGTCTAGTAGTAGAGCATGGGTGAGCGAATGGGTGTAAGGGGACTCCACTGGGGGAAGGAACCATTCAAAATGATTAAAACTGACCATGTCTAGAATACACATATGACTGAGAATAGTACTTGTGCCCACCAGCAAAATAGAAAATCTCATGATTTGGGGGGTTATATTGTACAGTGATCTGGAAAGCCTTTTCTTATTAGTATGGAATGGTCCACGCTAAATTAGTCCTAGATTGAACACTATGCCAAAGCCCTTGTCATTTTATAAAAGAAAGAAAAAAATGGATCAAGCTGTCTCTATAAACTTCACTGCATCTCAGAAAAAAAAATAAAGAAAGAATATTTATAGAAATATACAATATCTAAAATCCAGCAATGTCTGGCACCCAATCAAAGATTAGTAGGCTTGCAAAAAGAACAGGAAAACACAACTCATAATGAGAAGAAAATTTAATTGCAACTAATCCAAACTGATACAGACATCAGAATTAGAAGACTAGGATATTTTTAAAAATCTTATAACTTCAGTCCATATGTTTAAAAAGTCTAATAACAGCATTCAAAATACATTTAAAAATTATAGACATGAAAATGACAAGGTCTGTAAATATATATATATATATATATATATATATATATATGTGTGTGTGTGTGTGTATGTATGTATGTATAAAACACTTAACGGTAGCTTGGAAGATTCAGAAGGAAGGATTAGTGAACTAAAATACATAACAATAGAAACTATCTGTTATACATAGAGAAAAACACTTGAAAATAAGAAAAAAGCATCAGCATAGTATATATGGAATTAGATTTCTTAAGGTACAGTAAGGAGAATGCAGAAAAAAATTGAATAAATAATGGCTATGTTTTTTCAGATATTATAAAACATATACCAAAATTCAAGAAGCTCAAAAGTTTCCAAGCATATAAGAAAAAGAAAACAACTCCAAGGAACATAACAATGAAATTATGGAGAACCTTTGATAAGGAGAAACATTAAAGCAGACCAAAAAAATGTGTTGCAAAGGAATAAATATAAGAATAATAACACATTTTACATTGGGAATACAAGCCATGAACATAGATGCAAAAGTTATTTAAAAATAGAAATTTGAATCCAAGAGTATATGAAAAAGATAACATTGCATGGCTGACTGGAGTTTATGTAGGAATACAAGTACGGTTTAACATTTGAAAATCAATAAGTATAACTTATTTTTAACAATTAAAAAAAATCTAAACCACATAATTTTCACCATAGATACCTAAAAAGCATTTGACAAAATCCAACATCCATTTCTAATCATTGCTCTCAATAAGTTAGGGATATAAGGAAGTTTCTCAAAATGATAGAAGGAATCTACCAAAAACCAACACCTAAGAGATGAATAGTACCTGGCTTAATTATTTTCTCCTAAAATCAAAATCAATTACTCTCACCATTTCTACTCAAAATGTGCTAGAGGTTCTAGATAATGTATTAAGTAAGGCAAGACAGAAAAGGTCAAATGCATCCAGATTAAAAAAATAATAATAATAAGACTGTCTTTATCATAACTAATGTGTTAATCTAGGTAGAAAATTCAATAGAATCTACAAAAAAAGCTATAAGAAATAATCATTGAGTTTATAAAGGTAGCAATAGTTACCAATATTTCTATATAATAGTAAACAATCAACTCAAAATAAAAAGAGTTATTTATAATATTGTCAAATATAAAATATGGAGACATAAATCTGAGAATAGTTATGAAAAACTTGTACATTAAAAACTTGAAAATGTCACTGAAAGAATTTAAAAATCTAAATCATTGGATGATTTACCAGGCCAATGAGTCAGATGACTCAGTATTGTTATATCAATTATCTCAAAGTTGGTGTATAGATTAGACAAAATATCCATCAAAACCCTGGCACATTTTTTGTAGAAGTTCATAAAATGATGCTAAATTATATAAGAAAATACAAATGCTATATAATAGAATAGTCAGTCAATTCTATAGACTTGAAAAAGAAGAACAAATTAGGAGGACTAATATCACCTGATTTCAAAATTACTGTAATCCAGAGCATGTGGTCTCAATAAAAAAATATGCAAATAGATAAATACAACAACATAGAGAGTCCAGAAATAGATCTCCACAGCTTTGAATAACTGATTTTTCACATGGGTGTTAATTTTAGTTCAGTGAAAAGACAGTAGTTTCTTCAATAAATGGTGCTGGAACCATTGGATATTCACATGTAAGCAATCAAACAAAAAAAATAAAGAGACAAAATTTCTTCAATCAATATGAAAAGATTAATTGAGGTCCAAATGTAAAACCTAAGAGAGTTAGAACTCATAGGAGAAAATATTTGTAATCTTAGTTTAGATAAAGATTTCTTAGACATGAGATGAAAAACATGATTAATTATGCTGAGCTTCATCAAATTAAGAACTTCTGCTATTCAAAAAACCACTAAGAGAATTAAAAGATAAATCACAGATAAAGACACTTGGCAATCATATGGCTGATAAATGACTTGCATCTAGATACATAAGGATTCTCAAAATACAAAGATCATAATCATAGTCATAGTAACCAATTTTTTAAATGTG
The DNA here is from genome assembly GCF_963924675.1 of Phocoena phocoena. Taxonomy (NCBI): domain Eukaryota; kingdom Metazoa; phylum Chordata; class Mammalia; order Artiodactyla; family Phocoenidae; genus Phocoena; species Phocoena phocoena. Next base: position 4,900,125 of record NC_089227.1, on the reverse strand, counting down.
AAAAAAGTATTGAATAGACACTTTACAAGAAGAGATATACAGATGGCAAATGAGTACATGAAAGTATATCCAACAACAATAATCAGTAGGGAAATGCAAGTTAAAACCATGATGAGATTCCAATGCATAGCTACTGTGGCTAAAATTAAGAAGACTGACAATATCAAATATTGAAAATGATGTGGAGGAACTGGAACTCTTATATGCTGGTATTCTCAATGTAAAAGGGTACAACCATTTGGAAAAGTTTAGAGTTTCTTTAAATATTACATGAATACCTACCATATGATCCATCAGTTCTACCTCTATATATTTATCCTAGAGAAATATTTGCAATAGAAAAAAACAAACTAGAAACAACCAACTTATTCATCAACAAGTGAATGATCAAACAGATGTCATTTATTCATACAAGGGAATACTGCACAGCAGTAAACAAGGAATAGATTATTGGTATTCACAGCATGGATATATCTCAAAATAATTATGCTGCATGAAGTAAGTGAGAAAAAAAGCATAGATTTTTTATGACCCCATTTCTATAAAATTCTAGAAAATACAAACTAACCTAGAGTGACAAAATAGAGCCATAAGTGACTGGGAATGGGATTTATGGGAGGAACAGGAAGATAGGATTGTGAAAAGACATAAGGAAACTTGGAGTGATGGCTATGTTCTTTGTCTTAAATGTGAGGATCATTTTAAGACAATATATATTGTGAATATATGTATATATGTATAAATCAAAGCTTATCAATTTGCATATGTCAATTAGACCTCAATAAACATTTAAAAATATTATGACAGGGATCCAAAATATCATTCATCTCCATCAATGTAAATTGACATAGCTCTTTTATTCAAAGTAAATTATTTTCAAATTTGCTTAAATAATTATGCTGTATGTAAAATACTAACCATAGAAAAATGATTCAGAGACACTCAAACTAAACAGATGGACAAATATGCTTATCACGCAAAGAGTAAGCAATATTCACAAGACACCTGATACCACGTAAGTTGAAATTACATTATAAAAGCATTAAGTGAGAAAAAAGGACATGCACTGATGCTAAAAGTGACAGTTCTACTTGATGCATATCTATGCGCCAAATCACATACAACCAAACTTATGGAGAGAAATGAAAAAGAAAATACAGAAGATGAAAGGAGAAATAGAAAAATAATTCAAAATGGTAGATTTTAACATACCACTTTTGGTATACAAAAGGGCAAAATAAGAATAAGTGTGGATATATAACATTTTACTAATATAATCAAAATATAGACCTATAACATTAATTAACAACTTTAATGGAAAATACAAGTTCTTTAAACTGCATATGGAAGTCACAAAAAAAATGACAAGATATCAAGACAATAAGAAAAGCTCAAAATGCCATAATTTAGGAATAATACAAACTGTTTTTATCATGGTGCAGTAAATCTAGTTATTATTGGCAAAAGTACAAAAATAAAAATTATCCTGTTTGAAAATTGGGGAAAAAACTTTGTTAAACAACTCCTTGGTAAATGAGAGAATATAAGCTAACTTGTAGAATTTCTAAGAAATAATGATGATGAAATACTACCTATAAGAATTCTCAGAAAACAATTGCAGCAACTATCAAAGAAAAATGCACAGCTTTAAATTTTTACACTGATCAATATAAATAATAAAAATGAATAAATTGAATCCACACCTCAACAATCTAGAAAAATAATAATTCAGAATGCAAAGATAAAAGCAGAAAATGATAAAGGTAAAAATAGAAAAATAAAACATATAAACTCATATTTATTTTTCTTTGAAACATCAATAAGATACCAGGACACTAACCAAAATAATTAATAAAACAGAAGTCATAAATACTTTAAAAATATATTTCAAGGGAAATGATCATCGTTACAAGATACTATTTAAAAAGTGGGGCCATTTTGAAAATGCACATAAAATAGAAAAAATGTAAAGTAAAATCTGATTTACCAGAACTGACCCAAGTGTAATCAGAACATCAAACTATGCCAATCACCATAGATAAAATAGAAAAAGATATAAAGATTTACCTCACACAAAAAGCCACCAGAATCGGGTTAATTCTCCAAGGATTTTTTCCAACATTGCAAAGACTAGGTAATCACAGTGTTACTAAATTTGTCTAGAAAATAAAATAAGATGTTTCTGAATTATGTTTATGTATCAAAGAAAACATACCTCAATCTTATTTAAAAAAAAAAAAGGGCACAAAACCAAATGTGCACAAGGCCAAAATATCATAAGAATTTCAATGCAACAATCCTATACAAAATTATTTAAAAGATCACAAAAATATGTTATGGAAATATAATACACTGTGTGTGTAAGAGATATTAACTACAACAATGTAAAGGTGTTATATTAATCAATTATTATAGTTCACTACTTAAAGGAACTACGGTGAAAACATTATGTGATATTATAAAAGTTTAAGTCAGAAGATGTAATACAGGTAAATATGAAGGTAAAATTTATCCTTTTCATAAATGTAGAAAATCTGAGAGTTGAGTTCCTATCTTTATGCTTCTTTTACTTTATGAGTTTTTGAATAAACTTGGTCAAAGTAAACATCTCTACATGCACAAGTACTACAGTGTGGCTGTAATTCTACTGTGAGTGGGCAGCTAAGTTCCATCAGTGAAAGGATACTACAGCTTATCAAGTTTACAAGAAAGAGTGACAGAATGCTATAGCGAGACTCTTGAATTTGAACAGCCAATGTATTTAAAATGATTAACTCCAGAGTGTTGTAGTTTGATAGATGGCTCTGAATGGGAGTATAAAGCTCCCACCTTGACATCCTGACTTCACCTCAAAGAGGAATCACTTGTACCTTGGACTGAGTCTGCAGCTCATGCTTCCCACCCACTGATACAGGGAACCCTGTTCCCATTATGGTGCAGCATCTTACCAGGATGAGCCTGGGACGGCCCTCACTGGAAGGAAAGAATTCCTGGGAGTGACGAATGACTGGCAGTTTGTATTATATAAAGAGAAATACTGTCAAGAGAAATCTCGTCGCAAATACACCTAATGATTATGAAAATTACACGACTTCTACGAAAAGAAATTCATCAATATCTACCGAAGCTGAAGATGCAGATTCCCACAGGTTGAGCAATGCAACTGCTAAAACATTCTTCCATGTGTGTCCAGGGCAACATAAACATGGATGATCACTTGTAGCATTTCCCATAGTAGCTAGAAGTCTACATGTCCTACACTGTTGATAGTGAGTCAATATTTTTAAATGTTTATATGATGAAGTACTATGTAATGTGAAAATGAATTAGTAAAGCTATAAGTATCAATATAGAAAAATCTCAAGGTAAAAGCCCCGTGGGATAAAGTAAAGCAAATTGCAAAATGAAACATGCAATACAATGGTATTCATATAAATTTTAAAATTATGTAAAATAATTCTATATGTGACTGTAATGTATTCAAAGGAGTGAAAAAATTAAAAAAAAAGAATGCCCACAAGAGTGAACTATTGATTCTTTGGGGGAGAACTGAGGTAGATTGGAGAATCTGATGAGGAAGAGACAAAGGGAAACAAATATGTGTGATCTGTCTTAAATTGGGCATTCAAATTTTTTGCTATGTTTGAATTATTTCATAATCTGTTTTTAAAAGAAACAGTTTAAAAATACAATAGGCAAACTACTAAAAATGAATTCGGGGTTAAAATTGAATTTTATTTCTAAAGAAGATTACTGGAAAATATAATCATTGGGAAATAATTAAAATAATTTCAACAGCAGTGCTCTTCATCCTTAACCTGCATTCTTGCTGGACCCATGAGGGATGAGTGCACTACACAATGAAGCCATTAGAATTTGTACAGAATAGACAGTGGATAATGTAGTCATAGATTATTTTTTTTAATATTAGTTTAACTGGGGGATGTACAGCTATTTCTTTAATTGGAGGAACTCTGGAAATGGAGAAATTGTGCACCAAAGATTATAAGGTGATGTTTACCTGGTAATCCAAAAGAAGAGGATATAATTGGACCTGCAAGAAAGATGCAGGAAAACCCAGAAGAAATGAAAAGGTTTTTCTACTTAGTTCTTATTCTTAAGCCTCTTTTACTTTATGAGTTTTTAAAACATAAAGAAATTTAGTCAGTGTATACATCTCACTTATATAAATGCCCTTTTGTGAGTGCAAGAACTTTAGAAAGTGCTGAAAGTTGCAACTGTAAATTACAAAAAAATTTAATGTGGAATCAGGCATTGGTTCCTAGAATAAATTGTACTGTCATAATTTTTAATATACTGCTGAATTTGATTTGCTAGAATTAAATTAAGATGTTGGCTGTGAGATATATCTGGAGTTTCATTGTTCATCCTGTCAGTTTTTGATATCAAGGTTATTCTGGTATTCCTTAATGAACTAGGAAGTTTTCCAACTATTTCAATGATACAGAACATTTTGCTTATAACCTGAGAATTTTATGGCTCCTTAAAGAGTTTTCTCAGAATATTCTGGATATTACCTTTTGTTATTTAAACATTTTTACATTAATTATTCCACTTTGTTTCATTGTTTGGTATAGATTTCTATTGTTGGTGGGTTAATTTTATTAATTTCTTTACCTAAAAATGTCATATATTTAGTCTACACTTTAAAACTCATCAGTTTAGTGTTATCAATATGTGTCTATGAACACTTGGGGAGCATTTGTGCTTTAGTTTTATGGAGTGCATTATATCTAAGAAAAATTCAGCTACATTCACAACAAAAAAATTTAGGGAATTTTTTTTGTAGAAGTTTTCTACTTATAGATTTAAGTTTTTGATCCTTTTCAAGTCAAGTTTGTACATGGTGAGAGGCAAAGATTGAGGTTTATTTTTTCTTATGGATATCCAGTTTTCCCAACACAAGTTCTTGAAAAGATTAGCCTTTCCCCATTGAATAAATTTGGCAGTTTTGTCAAAAATCAATTGGCCATATATAAATGTGGATTTATTTCAAGGCTTTTTATTCTACTCCACTGATCTCTATGTCTATCCTTTTGCCAGTAACATACTGTCTTGATTATTGTAGCTGTATAGTAAATCAGAATCAGGTATTTTAAGTCATAACACTCTGTTATTTTCAAAATTGTTTTAGCTATTTTAACTCATTTGTATTTCTAAATAGCTTTACAATCTGTTTTCTTTTTTTCCTAAAAAAAAAAAGAATCTGATGGGATTTTGATTTGCATTTCATTGCATTAATTTCTGAAAATAAATTTGGGAAGAATCTTAGAAATATTGATTTCCCCCATTCATGAAAATAGTATCGCTCTTCATTTAGTTAGGGTTTCTTCAATTTCTCTTAGCCATGTTTTATAGTCAGCCATGTCCTAAGCTTGCCTTTATTGTATAAATTAGTCCCTAGATGTATTGTTTTTTAGTGATATTATAAATGGCAATTTTATTAATTTTTTAAAATTAATAATCATTTTTGAGTAATTTTATGTTCACAGCAAAATCAAGCAGATAGTACAGAAAATTATCATGTACCTTCTGTCCCCAAACATGCACAACTTTCCCACACTATCATAATTCCTGCACCAGAGTCTGCATTTGCTACCATCAGTGAGCCTGCATTGACACATAATATTCACCCAAAGTCCATAGTTTACATGAGTTTATTTGGTGTTGCACGTTCTACTGGTTTTGGAAATGTATAGTGACATGTGTCCACCGTTATAGTATTGTACAGAGCAACTTTTCTGTCCTAAAAATGTCTATATTCCATCTATTCATCCTAAATAGAAATTTTTCAGAGTATTGAAAAATGTAAGACATTACAGAATAAAACTGAATGAACTTTTTGGCCAGCCCAAAACAATTTGCAATTGTTTGGTAAATCAATTGACTGCCAGAAAAGCTTCAACTTTTTTTAAAGATGTTGGTTATTTATATGATTCTTATAATGTTTAGCTTTGAAAAACTCAGTGATTAATCCCAGAAATCACTCTGAGGAATCCATGAGATTTTCTATGCAAAGGATTATTTTATCTAAGGATAAAGGCAATTTTACTTCTCTCTAATCTCTCAACAACTGTTTTTTTTTGTTTTCAATAAACAGGTCTAATACGTATTTGATTCTCACCCTAAGTATTTCATGTTTTGTTGCTTTTGTAATATTTATTGTTTTATTTCATTTCAATTTTCTAAGTTTTTTACTAAAATATGGAACTATAATTACTTTTTGATTATTGAACTTGTATTATTTTTTCCTTGACAAATTAGCTTAAATTTTCTAATGCCTCCTTTATAGGCAATTAGAAATTTCTATGTATGAAATCATGCCATTTGTAAATAAGCCATTTTTACTTCCTACTTACTGATCAGTATGTTGTTATTATTTTTTTCCCTATCACACTACATAGGACTTTGGAACGCTATGATTAGAAGAGGTAAGAGCAAACGTCCTTGCCGTTTCCCTGTCTTATAAGAATAACGTTCATTCTTTGTCGCTATATATGATGATAACTATTGGTATCTTGCAGATGCTTTTTATCACATTGCATAAGTTTCCTTATACTCCTGACATGCTGAGATTTTTGTCATAAATGGGCATTTAATTTTATCAGATTCTTTATCTGAGTCTATTGAGATGATCACATGATTTTCCTTTTTTACTTTGTTAATGGTGAATTTCATTGATTGATTTCTGAGTGTCAAACCAATTTCATTCCTAGAATAAACCCCACTTGGTCATGGCACATAAATTTTTATATATCATTTGTTGTGCTAATAAAATGTTAGTGATGTTGAATCTCTTGATATATTTCCACAGGCTACTGTGACTCTGTTTTTCTTATTTCTAGTCTGTTTTTTCCCTCTCCTTGCTTCATCTTGGATCTTTTTATTACTATTTCTTCTAGAACATGATTATTTTCTTTTGTATTTTCCAATCAACTGTTATTCACATTCAGTAAATTTTTTCTGATCTAGAAATTCCATTTTCACATCCTTACTATGTTTATATTTGTTTATAAATCCTGGTATCTATTTATAATAATTATTAAAAATATCTTGTCTCATCTTTTTTATTTTTGAGTCTGTTTGTATGGACTAATTTTTCTCCTAATTATGGATTACATCTTGGAGCTTCTTTGTAAGTTTAGAAAATTTTGATTGGATGCCAAATACTTTGAATATGCTGCATTTTTTGTCTTCTTTTAAAGGGTGTTAAAGTTTGTTCTAACAGGCAGTTGATTTGCTTTCTGATTATCATGGTCATTTTGTGTCAATATTTATTCTAAGGTAGTTTTGTCCTACTCTTAAGACATAACCTTTCTTGCTTCTCTGCTAAATGCAAGTGTTCAACCAGGTAAATTATTTTCTGGTTGGTAGGGTCATGAATGTCTTCCAGCCTTGTGTGAACTTGGGGAAATTTTAGCTTAAAGCTCTGCCATCCATCTTGCCCAGACTTTGGAGTTTCAGTTTATGCATGAATAGCTTTTACTCAACCACATATTTAAGAGGACTCCCAAGCAGATGTTTAGAATTATTCTCTATCTAGCTTCCTCTTCTGGTGCCCTGCCCACAAATTGCAGCCATTTTGATCTCCTGCACAGCTCAGCTCCAACCCCTGAAATCACTGAACCACTGTGCTTTACTTAGATTCTCTCTCCTACTCCATGAACTTGAGGATGGCTCTAGACAAAACACTTGTATTCATTGTACAAAGAATTGTTTCAAATATTTTGTCAAGATTTCTAATTTTTTTATGGCTAGAGGGTAAATTCAGCTTGTTACTCCATCTTGGCTAGAAGCATATGTTCTAACATATACTTATTTCCCCTAGTATTAATACTGTTTCTTTGGGGCTTTTTAAATTGAATAAAATTGCAACTTTTGAAACTGTATACCCTGATCAAACTTTTATTTTTCTAAATTTTCTTCCAAATTTATGACCAACTATAAGGTCTAACTTGTTGAGGGTGTGGGCAGAGTAAAATGGGTGAAGGTGGTCAGAAAGGGCAAGCTTCTGGATATTAAAAAAATAAGCCCCAAGGATATAATGTACAGTGTGGAGATTCTAGTTAAAAATACTGTATTGTATATTTGAAACTTGCAAAGAGAATAGATCTTAAAAGTCGTTAACACAAGGAAAAAAAAACTGTAACTATGTGTGATGATAGATGATAACTAGACTTATTGCAATGATCACTTAGCAACATATATGTATATGGACTGATGTTGCACATCTGAAGCTAATACAATGTTATATGCTGTCAATTTTATCTCAATAAAAAAGAGACATGATAGTGCTGTTATAGATTCTTATGTATATATGAAGTTTATCCTGAACCTAGTTTATGTGTTGGGTTCTCTATCACAGTTAATAATAAGTATCTGGTGTCTGTTGCTCAATCAGATACCAGAGGTTTAGCCAAAGATCTTCCTTCTCTCCTCTTGTGCTATACCTCCACTTATAAACAAGATTAAACATAAGAAACAGAATGGTTTGTGGTTAAGAGCATGGATTCTGGATCTATGCTACCAGGATCTAAATCCTAACTCTACCTTTCACAAGGTCTGTACCATTAAGAAAATGGTTTAAGCTCTCTTTGTATGTGTCTTCATCTGAAAATGGTTGATGATAATATGGTTATTTCACAGAATACATGAGTGTGTGGTTATAAAACAGACACACAACTGGCAAAATATAATAAACCAATATGTTTTTCAAAACATTTAAAAATACATGTTTACTTTCTATAGATACCTTCCCACTGTTGATGCCTATATTCAAAACCATTATATTCTTATGTCGCTTTCATAACTGGTCTTACTGGCACCAAACTTTCCTCACTTTTTCTAAATTTGATTTCACACTGAAATAAACTGATTTTTAGTAAAATAGAAATACTGTATTTATTATACTTAACAACTCTGTTTGCTGGTATCTCTAAACTTCTTACCATGACATACTTGTTCTTAATTTGACCTCTAATTCTCCTCCACGATGCATTGATTTTCCATTTCTCTTTTTCTTTGTATATAAAGTTATTTGCCGTTCTTGAACTATAACACACTATCTCGTACCTCCGTGTATTTGTACTTATTTTCTTATTAGCTCCTTCACTTACCCAGTAATCGCAATTACTTTTCAACTCTTAGCATGGCCATCATCTCTGCTCTGCAGTTTTTGTTGTTGTTGTTGGTTTTCTTTTTGATTGTTTAATTCCAACAATAACTTTTCATCAGATGAAACTTTTTCTTTATATCCAAAACACATTTTTATGTTACAGTTACCACTACATATAAGTACATATACTATGTACTTAAGTTATTTGCTTACCTTTCATAGGAAACAATGCATTTCTTGAGGGTCCTGAATTTTACTTATTTTTCCAATATTTACAATGTATCCCCTATGTATAGCACAAATGTTTGCCAAACCAAAAGTTAATTGAATGTCCAGTAAAATATGAAGTGAAAGAATAAAATGTAGGGTGATAAAGAGTGTTCCGAAAAAATAGCTCTAATTTATCATAGGATTAGGCATCATTACAGATAGTTCACTAGAAATTACCATAGTTCTCTTAGCATAGGAATATCCTCTCAGTTCTGACCATAAGACTTATGAAAACACATACACACACACACACACACACACACACACACACACACGTGCAGATGTAATCATAAGCAGGTAAGAAAAGGAATTGCTTTGTTTTGTTTTTCTTTTCAATGATCAGATATGGTACATGGATGCATATTTATTGTTTTGTACATAGTCTCTGATATTTTAATCACCTTCAATTATGTTATAAGAATACTTAAAAGGTTAGCAGTATGGAACATTAAGCTATTCAATATAGACTAACTCAGCAGAGTGGAAATTTCTTTAATAGCAATCTCCTACGTAATCACTCTATGGTAAGAGATGGAAAAATAAAGATTATATTTGTAACAAGGTGCTGATAAATAAGTAAACATATTAATTTGATTAATTACATTTCTTTTGGTAAACTAGGAAAACTTCCAGTGGAAAAACAAATAGCTCTGTTTCCCTGATAAACACAAATATATCAAATCAATCTGTAAAGAGGTATTTACATGGAATGTTACACTTCCAGAAAAGTAAATGAAAGTCTCCACAAATTCTTCCTGTCACTGCTTTGACTCAGCTATAATTACCACGATACTAACTCCTGATTTCTTTGTCACTTGGTTCTCTGGAGGAAGCTAAATATGTTTTTTTTTTTCTCTACTTATAAGAGAAAAACAAAAGAAAACAAAAAAAAATCCTCTACCAGAAAGTAAGTTCCAGAAGTGGAAAAACAGCAAAATAGGCATCAAGGAACGTGTCAATACATCACTGTGTCTATTGCCTTGTGTATACATTCTTTGACAGCCTTATGTATTAAACAACTTTTTGTTAGAGAAATCACTTCCCCTGGTTACAGTGCTGCACCATTACCAAAAGGAAGTGGTGTCTCTCCAATAAGCTACTTCCTAGATAACATAAAATGATCAGGTACTCACAATTTAAACCTAATATACTCAGGATTTTTTCCATCAGAATTCCACGTTGATAATATTTATATTTTAATAATATTAAATACTAATGAAATTTCAAAACAAAATTTTACCATCCATAGTGGGCCCCTATCCCATCTACCCACCCACAAACACAATTGAGAAGTACAGCATGTTAAGATGATGAATGATGAATAAAATGTGGTTGGAGTTTCATTTAGGATGTAGTAGAAATATGAAAAATAAATAACACTGAAGTACTGCCAAGGCCCTCATCCCGTCACTTGTCAGCCACCCAACAAAAGAGCCTACCACAATTCAAAGAGCCTACAAACTGTGACATATACAATCATTGACATGGGATCTGGAACAAGGATCTCCTCCAGGTGATGGGATAAATTTGAAAACACTCACAGGAAGAAGCTAGGTTTGAATGACATATTGGCATTAGCCAAATTGACGATGGAGCAAAGTGCTTTCCAGGCAAAAGAAAAGCTCACGTGTCATGCTTTCAAGGTATATGTGTGTCAGGGATCTGTGTGTAGGTGCAGCTAAAGCAAAGGCCCATGAGGTATACTGAAGTTAGAGTCAGTGCCGGGCTACCCCAGGACAAAACCTGAACCTATTGCTGAGGATTATGGGGAGTGATAGAAGCTACAATATGGAAAATGCTGCCTGAGAGGCAAGAGTATAGTCAGCGATTAAGCCTGAAGTTAGGCACCAGGCTATTGTACTAGTTAAAAAAGAAAATAGTAAGGGTTCTAAAGGACATTTTATAGTGAGTTGCAACAGGTCAAGGATATATATATATATATATATATATATATATATATATATATATATATATATATATAATTGAATTGGGTAGATTGGAATGAATCACAAAAAGAGATTTATAGGTGAAGTAAGTGTTCATCTGGGACATTTTGAGCTTGAAAAGCAAATTAATATAAAATGTGAATAATATGAGAGAAAACAGAAGATATTTGATACAAATCAAGTTAAGTTAGAAAGTCATCAACAAAGGGGTAACATTAGAAACACAGTGCCAAAATATTTTAATAGGATGTTTTATTAATATTTGCCTGCAACTGAGGAAGAAAGACATGGAAATGTGAATAATACATTATAACAATTAAGTCACTCACCAATTTACAGCTATTTTGATGACAATCAGGGATGATGTTCCAACTATGGCTAGCATAGCCCACACATCTTGCTGTCAGAATAGACACTGATTATAACCCTGAAACATTGCCATCAATACAGTGAGAAAATATATATTTGTACATATTGACAATTAGTTTTTGGAAAGCATCACAGTTGTCATCATGGGACAAACAAGACTTTGCTGAACATTATTACACTTCATGTAGTTTATAATTTATGACTTTTATTTTGAATAATGTATGTGTGTGTTGGAAACAGGGGTTGCTCTCATCAAAGATAAAATCTTGCACAACCCTCTCTCCCAGATCAGATGTAGAGGCCTCCCTTGTGTTGCCAGCATCACTGTGGGTTCTTCAGATAGGAAGAGGACTCTCCATTTTCACTATTGTCCAAAGTTTTGTCAAGAACCCTACTCTCAGAATTGTGGAGTCTCTGAGATTTTTCCCTACTGATAAACTAACAAGTGAGTCTTCCACAGTTTCATAGATACTGGCAGAAGACCTGAGAAGCTTAGTCAGAGACAAAAGACTCTATTATGCCTGGCCCAACAGGCAGTCTAAGCTTCATGTTTACACTGGTTTCCTTGCATCAGTCCCTTCTGGGAGATGCTGAGTGGCCCAGGTAGATGTTGCCTACATACAGACTTAGGAAACCAGAACTTAGGAAACCCCCAATCTTATAATGGAGCTGCTGGCAAATCTGCCTAACCTTCAGTTTAGAGGAAGTATTGTCTTTCTTATCCTGGTCAGGAAACAATTTGTCTTCTGCCTAGGAGGGAGACATTTTCTTGTAAGACGTTTGCTATATATCACTGACATGAATGCCTGTAACAAAAGCTGTCAACACCTCTTCACAAGAAGGGCAGAAACAGAGCTTCATGTAGGATTTTCTCCAAAACTCACCTTTAACTCTCTGCTACACACCTTAAGAAAGTCTGCAACATTTTATCAAGAAATTCAAAACCTTAGAAATGCTAAGAAGACATTTTATAATAAAAGAAACCTATCGTTGATCTTACTGTGACATGCATGGACCTGGAGGCTTTTCCTACTTAGTATCTGGCTTAGATGAACAGAGAGAGGCTCACTAACCCCCAACAGCAGAGTACCTCGAAGCTTCTTTTATTTTTTTAATTTATTTTTTTTATTTTACTTTTTTTTGTCTATAAGGAAGCACCAAGATGCAAAAGGTTAACAAAGAAAAGCTCTTTAACCCAATAAAATGGCTGTTGTCAGAGTCTTCATTTGATTTCTAATTATCAGTCATTTCTATTGATTAAGGTGGGGGATGTATATTCCCTTCAGGTGGAAACACCCATTCTCCATAACCACAATCCCATTATCTTTGCCACACAGACAGAGGCAGATAATCACAGCAAAGTTCATTACCCCAACATGGATATGTCCTTCAGAGGCGGGTTACTTAGGTTACACCAGAAGTAAAACGTCAATATACAGTCATATCAACCTTTGTTCTATTGCACATCTGTTTAGATATTGCTGAGTTACCCACAGAGGATGTCCAGGTTGTTGAGGGTGATAAGAAAGTGCAGCCACTTAACTTAGACCATGGAGAAAGGTTTAAAAACCTACATTGTCCAGGACATTGTCTGTCACTCTGGCTCTAATTGGATACCATGCTGCTATGGTCTGAATGTTTGTGATTCCCCAAATTCATATGTTGAAATCCTAACATGCAGTGTGATGGGATTAGGATATGGGGTGGGAGTTTAGGGAGGTGATTAGATCATGAGGACAGAGCATTCATAAATGAAGTTAACACTGTTATTGACATATTAGAGGCCTGAGAGAGCTCCATTGCCCCTTCTACCAGGTGAGGGCACAGTAAGAAGTTGGCAGTCTATGAGTGCCCTCATCACAACCTAACCAGGCTGGTGCCCTGATCTTGGACTTCCAACCTCTAGAACTGCGAGAAGTAAATGTCTCTTACTTATAAGCCACCTAATCTATATTTTGTTAAAGCAGCCCAAATGGACTAAGACCCATGTACAACTTCTCTATCATTCAGGAGAAAGTTTAGAGTTATCTATACATTTCTTTTTTATTCTGGAAGCCTACAACTTGTGCAAGAAGTGGCATACATGTACCAAATACTGTATATCACAATGTCTGAATTAAGTTAAATACAGTGCATCCATATGTTATCTTTCTTTTTCCTGTATTCATTTAAAACTTATATTTTCAGAGAATTTATAACCTTCTGATTACTACCCATTTTTGTCCATTTCTACTCTTCCATTCCTCAAAGTTTAATGTCCTTCTCTGGAAAGGAATGAAGATCTGCCGTGAGGCTCCTTCTTTCCATTGTCTTGACTTAATTCCTGGTCTCAGGAACAAGTGCTTGAATAGTAACATCACCTTTGCTAGGATCAACAGTGGTTTGCAATCAGAGCTTGGCCTAAGTTTATGTTTAGAAAAGTGTTATTTCAAAGAGTTTTGACACTTCTAAAAACAGATAACCTTTATAACATGAAATAATTCAGTTGTTCTGAGTATCAGAGAAACTCCCATTGAACTTTTCAGATGTTCTCATGCTAGAATGGGTCTTTGCTTTGCAGTTGAATAACTCAATGGCAAATGTTCATGGTTTTCCCAGAGCAAAGGAACAATGTTTATGTTGAATCCAACTCTTCAATCCTATCCAGAACAGAAAAATTCAGATATTTAATCAAATATTTCCTGGCTTTTACCATTTTGATAAGATTCCAAAATCTTAGTTCTCAGTTCCAGCCAATTTTTTTATTATACACATTGATGATTTAACCTACTTTTTTTCCCTCTCTGCTTTATAAAAGAAATAATTTCTGATAATTGCTAAATGGTCTCAATTAGACAAGATGATGATAATCCAAGAATCCCAAAATAGATTGTACAGAGATCGTAGCAGAGATCAAATGAGTACAATATTTCACCCATGCCCAGTGCTTAAAAAATTAAATTAATCCAAGTAAAATTTAAAGATTGAATTGTCTTTATTAAATGATTCCTGAATCAAGCAACATCCCATTCAACAGATAGAAAGGAACACTGCTGAGATGTAGACAAGGAAAGGTTTTTAAAGGCAGAAAAGAGGCAGAAAAGGAAATTATTAGTAAAGAATGTATTGTTTCAGGCAAGGTCGCCTTAATTTGCCTAATTAGCCAGGTATTAAGACTTGGTGATGAGGGCTTAGTAAAGTGACTCCATTTTGAGTGTGTGTCTCTTTTTTAACAATTCCACCTTTTGATCAGACTCTCAGCTTACGTGAAAGATGTGCTCAAAATTTAGGGCATTAGTGCCTCTCCCAGATACTGCTCTGTAGTTCACACAGCACAGGTCATAAGGTTTTTGCATAATCTCTGTGATATTCATAAGCCACAACTTCAGGCTCGCAAGTTTTTAAGTTGGTCTCTTTGTTCCATTTCTCTCTTTGACCCTTTTCTGACATCTGTCTTAGGGAGATCATTTGTTTGGTGGTTAGCAACTATGAATATGCATTTAAAGCCTTTGAGAAAATACAACATGCCAGGGAGATCACTATGACTATTACATTATAAACAAGATAACTCCCAATATTGGGGTATACTTGAGAGCCATGGACCCCAGGACCCAAACCAATCAAAACAAATAAGTCAAAGAAAGACCTGCTGAAGGAATCACCTTTTAAGCCAAGTGGCTTGCTCAGAAATCTTATGTAACTGAGTCTCAACTTCCCCAGAAATGTGAATCCAAGTGCAGCAGGTGGTGTTGGCCACTGCACAACACCTCCTTGCTCAGCTAGAAGATAGCAAGAGCTGTCTTATTATCAGAACAACCTTGGCCAGGGAGTCTAAGAATTTTGTTGAGCAACTGTTGTTTTAGCAGCAGATTCTGTAATATTTTCAAGAATTAAAGAAAGGATCCTGATTATAACCTCGTTTATGTTTACTCCTAACTAGAGATATAGCGCCCTGCCAAAGGATGAAATTCCTGAATCATGAATACCTCCTTGTAATTACTTTTTTATTTGGTGATGTAAATTCAGGGGAGGAAACTAATGAGATGTCTTAGTTCATTTGTGGAAACTTAAGGACATGACAGTGGCCAGTTATGTGCCAGCCATCTATGCGTTTGTAGGCCCAAGGGAAATGATAATCACCACAGACAGAGAAAAGTCCTGTTGGGGCACAAACCATTTCCGCTGAGGTAGTGTCACTAATGGATTCATTCAAAGGGATTGTTGCACTTGTCTGTTTAAGCCAGGGGTCATCTAAGTTTTATTCTGACTTGAAATACATACTTGTTCTAAATTCTAGAGGTTATCCCCCTTAGCAATGTACTAGGAGGTACAGATGAGGATGTTATCTTTCTAGGCCAATGCCAGAGTAATGGAAAGAAATAGAAGAAGGAAGCCTTTCATGTTAGTTAAAATATGAACTCTTGATATGGTGTCTTGGTGGAATCAGCCTAAACAAATACTTCTCTTCCTAGTTAATTTTGGGTCCCCAACCTAACCAGTACCAAGCCAAATTTCTGTTGTCTTTAGTAAAATTTTGGCCATTTTTGGTAGACATTTTTAGCTTCTGAGACCATAGTTTTTACACAGAAGTTGGCACGCTTGACTCTAGAAATTAAGGATCCCATTAGCTAAGCCTATTGGTTTCTCAGAGTTGAATTAATACCCCAATGGTTGTGCCACCAGTTTGGGGATTGTGCATTTTAACAGTGTACTTCATTGCACAGAAATTTTTTTGAGGTTGGGGTGGGTGACCTAATGTCAGTCTACCCCATTTGATGACCATCTTATCCTAACACAAGAGTCTTTGAGTTAGGTGGCAAGCACTCCAACTGCCTTTGGGTGTGTAAGATGTGCCCACTATGCTTATTTACATAAAACAAGACAAACAAACATGCACTTTAACACACCAGCAATAACCAATAGGTATTACTGTGAACTGGCCAAGATAAGGCCATGAATACCACCAGCAACTCCCAGCATGAACTAAACCAGCAGACCCAGTACATGGGGACTGTGAACTGGAACTGGGAAGGGATTCTAAAAGACTGGGGAATGGTACACTGAACCAAGGTCTAGGGACTTAGATTCCAGATTAATCGTCTGCCAGCTCAAGCTGACCATTTGGCTCTTGAAGCCAGTTAGATTGAGAGCTCAATGAAAAGTGACTGGAGCTCAGAACTGAGGGAAGTTACCACAGCAGGTGGTCAGAAACAGCAAAGTCCATGAGGGGTTTGTAAGTACCATGCCCATATTTCTCATTGTCCTTGAAGCCACAGGAAGCCTCTTTTAATCCCATCACTGCCACAAAATCTGTTAAAAAACTAAATTCAACAAGTACAATTTAAAGACTTAATTGGTTTCATAAATAATTTATGAATTGGACAGTATCCCATCTAGCAGATAGAAAAGAACTCCACCAAACTGTAGAATATATTCTTAAAGGTGGAAAGAGGTGATAAAGGGAAATTATTAGCAAACAGGTGTTTTAGGCAAGGTGGCCTTCCTAAGGGGAATGGAAGGGACCTATGGGCAGGTTACCTCATTCGGTGTTGACCAGGTAATCCAAGTTGACTCATTAAAGGTTACATTCCTGAGGGAGGGGTTGAGACTGCTGCTAGGATGGGTATTCAATCTTAGTTTTGTGATGTGGGCTTAGCACAAGTGACTATATTTTGCGCCTGTTTTGTTTCATTTAGCACCAGGTTGTATGCACTCAATTAAAGCTGATTAATTAAAACATATTTTTATCAAGTTTAGTATCATAGATACAGCAATGCATAGCTTATGGCTAGTTTTCAAAATATAAAAGTAACTTAGTTCCTCAAACTTCTCTCTCTTTTTTCCTAGTAAATTCACAAATGTAATTTACTATTTAGACAGGAATAAATTAGTATCTTCAACCAAAACATAAAAAAACAAAATTACTCCTTTACTTTATATAAATAATCTTAATTTTAACTAATATCCCCATCCCACCAGGCTGGTGAGACATTTAGCTTCAGGTGAGTCCAAGGTACTGGGATCTTACCCACTAAGAGAGTCTTGGGAGTGAGCCAGGGGGCAGGTGGGACCCTGATCAGGTATCAACAACACACCCGGGTCCCTTAATGCCCCACCCTCTCTGGCCCTCAGCTTCCTCTACAAGTTCCTCAAGTAGTCAGCCACCATGTTTCATCCAGATTCTTCAGGCTCCTCACTTCTTCTGCCTTGTAAAATCTTTTAATTTTCTCAGAAAACCCATAGCCTTCCCCTGACTTTTCCCATTTCTCTTATTTTCCTCAACACTATCCACTCATTATTCTTTCACAGAATATTTATTTTATCCAGGCCAAGGTCAGACTCATTAGGAAGCTGACACTGTCAGAGATAAACACAGTGAGACCCTAGTCAAAGGCAGTAACTACTGAAGCAAAGAAGAGGGTTCATATGAACTCAGCTCAACCTCCATTTGCATAGAGGTGAAAGGGCATTTTAAAGGGAGAATGAGGGAATATGAGAGGAGAGGGTGGGGGCTCAAGTAGAATCAGGGAAGTGAAAAATGATAAAAGACAGCTAAGAGGGCTTGTCAATGTCACTGCAATTAAGCCAACAAGGTCTGGTCACTGGCACTTAATCAAAGTTAGAGTCCTCCTCTCCCACAGGGAAACTATCTTTCCTGATGGAGAAACTTCAGAGACATGGTTTTTGGGTCCTTGGATTCAAAGAGATACATATCACCTGGAAGAGACAGAGGACGCATTTATCATTTATCATAGGATTCATAACGCTCTAAGAAAGGGAGGTCACAGACCTATTTTCAGAGTGCGGACCAGCACAAAAGGTAATTTACTGGGGAGCCTTGGGCTTTTCCAGACAGGAGGTGAAGGGGAGCTGGGTTTTCCCAGGGACTAGATTTTAGCCTGCTAGAAGGTTCACTCGAGTTGGGTCAAGGAGACAGTCTTTGTCAAAATCAAATACTCTCGACTTTAGCCATTCAGCACTCCTAACAGGAAGCAGGAGAGGGGGTTGGTAACCATTTGGATTCTACCTTTCTAGTGAGGAATAAAGGCAAGAAATGTGAGCAATGTATAATTATTTATCTGTTGATACTACTGATATTTGAAAATTCTTATGAGCATGAGTTTCTTCCTGGCAAGCACAGATTTTTCCCTCTTTATCACTCACACTACCAGACAGTAATTATTTCTCCTCATTTCTTTATCCCAGAATTTCATCTCTCAAGTTCCCACACTTAAGAAGAAGTTTCTGTGGCCTTTCAAGAAAGGCTTCCCTTAATTGCCAAGGTTTGGGAACTGCATCAGGAGTTTTATTGTTTGAAGGTTCCCAGGTACTTATACAGTATATTTCAGGTCAGAAATTAACCATAATATTTCCCAGATTTAAAGTCCTATCTAGTTCTCACAGTTTTAGACTTTCTTCATTGAGGAGTATTATCAGGCCTTTTCATATCACATATTTTACATTTTAAGAAAAGGAATTAATTTATGTATTTTACCAAAATTTCTTGAACCTAAAGCATATATAAATTTTGAGCAACAAGAATACCTTAAAATGAACATTACAAAGAAAGGTGAAAAACTTAACCAATCTTAATTTCTTTGCAGAGAAAAAAATTTTGAAAGTGGATTACTTTGTCAAACAAACATTTCATAATCAACGGCATTTTGCAAACTCCTGAAACATCTGAAAAAGCTGAAATGTTTATTGTATCTTGAATGTCTAGCTTTTAGAGATGAAATATTACACAGTTTAAATATCAGGGTTTATGTATGAGTATCCAACTTAATTCATTGATAAAGTTTTAGAGAGGATACTATAATTATATTAGAAACATACTGGGATAATGAAATTGTGAAAACATTAGTGAAGATATACTACACTACCCATAATATCACTCTGAGAGCCAGAAGGACATTATGAAAATCTCTACTCATATAATTAACCCCCCAGGTATAATTATAATTTTAAAATTCATCGTTATTCACAGGGCAGATATAAGTGATACCAGTTTGAGACTGTGATGTAAACTTTAATGTAAATTCATAGGATATCTGAATATAGTTAAAACATCAATATTAATGAGAAATGACCTAGACTTTTAGTTTCAGCTCTGATTCACAGAATAGAAATGGGCATCACTCTCACAGTTATAACAAAGAAGGCTGGACAAATACAAAGTAGCAATTTTTCTTGAACTCTTCAGAGAAATGTTGTTACAAGATTAAAAAAAAAATCAACTCAAAATCTAGACAGGAATCTACAAAGAGAAACAGGTCAGGTCCTGGGTATTTGCTTGTTTGGAAACTATATACACACCATATAAACCGTTAAGATTTAGCTAGTGTGTTAGTCAGAATAATGCCCTCTGTCACAGATGTCCATGACTTAGAACCTGAAACCTATGAATATATTATATTACATTATGTTATGTTATATTATGTTATGTTATGTTATGTTATATGGAAAAAGGAACTTTTCAGATGTACTTAGATTATAGGTCTTAAAACAGGAAGAATATCCTGGATTATATAGGTGGATTCAATCTAATCACATGAGCCCTTAAATAGCAGAAAATTTTCTGGCTGGAAGCAAGAGAAATGTGGCAGAAGCAGCCAGATTCCCATCAATCCCCAACCCCCCAAGCAACACGCCTTTGCTGACTCAAAGATGTCAGGCGCATGTGTAAGTACTGAAGAGAGGCTTCTAGGAGCTCAGGGTGGACCCTAACGAGCAGCCTGCATGGAAACAGGGGCTTCTTATAGAGCTATGGGTTAGCAGTTCTAAAATGGCTATGCCTGTATACTGGGATTGAAAAAATAAGTGTATGCATAGACAATGGTAGAAAGCAAATTTCTCACTGTAGAAAAGAGTGAAGTAATATATAAGCAAGGGAAGGAGGGCTAGAATAAACCCTGTGCTACTATATTAGAGTCAGGAAAATGAACATGAACTGGTTATATGTGACATATACACATATGTGATATACAGATCACATATATATGTGATATATACGTGTCACATTATATATGACATATATACATATGTGATATGTGTGTATATATCAATAGGGGCAGAAACAATTATAGATATATTTGTATACCTGGGCTAGTATAATACATACAATACCCAGCTCTGTTTATTGAGACGGCCTGGAAGTAGTGACACCCCAGTAGGAATGAGTGCACCCCATACCAGATCCTGGTTTCTAAATGTCATTCACCAATAAAAGTAATCAGCGTTCCCTGGAGAACTGGGTTATTCTATTATTCTAGGGAAAATATGAGTTTAGAAGATATTTTTAAGGCCATGAATCAGGGAAGAGGAAGTGTTAAATAAACAAAATGATGGAGATATACCAAAGGAAAATATAGCCCATCCAGAAAGATCTCCCAATGGAAAAACTAAAACAATTTGAGCAATAAAATAATCAATGTGGTATTGGCTTATAACAATAATTCAGGCTATGCAAGTTTGGATGAAGCAACCAAAGTATAATATAACTATGTGCACATCCATACTGATAGAAATAACTGAATAAATAAATCAGTCCCTTTAGATGTTGGCTGGGCTTAGTAACTCACCTCCAAATAATAAAATTATGGAAGGGGAAAAATTGTGACTTCATAGCAGAGGAACATGGTGTACTCCACCTTAACCAAGTAATCAGGCTGAACGTTGTCAGAAATAAATCATATTGATATGTTCCCCTGACATGATGTGATGAAAAGGGTACTTCACCTATGTGTTATTCTCCCCACAAACACATGCTCCCAGTGCAATTATGAGGAAATAGCAGACAGACCAAATTTAGGGACATATTACATAATATCTGACCAGCACTCCTGAAAATATTCAGCGCCTGATAAACAGAGACTGAGAACCAGCCATTAGAGGAGATTAAAGAGAAATGCTGATTGGATGTGATGCTGTGATATCCTGGATTGGATCCTGGAACTGAATAAAATAAATCAGCGGGAAGACTAGTGGAATCAAAATAAAGCCAGTAGTTTATTTATTAATGTTTTGAACAAAAGTACTGTACTTACGTAAGATGTTAGCTTTAGAGGAATTGGGTGAATGGTACTTTCTACTATTTTTATGAGTCTTTGTAAATCTATTTATTCAAAAAAATACATGTTTTTAAAAGAATTTGGCCAAAAGAACCAGAAAGTGCCAACAAAGTGCATGTGAAAAAAAATTACACCTATTGCTAATCTATACCAAGCAACATTGCACAGTTTACCAATGCATCTTATAATGAAAATTTTTAGCTTTTGAGTTTTAATTTACTTTTTTTAGATGACCTACATATGTCAAATACAGAAAACTGTGTAAATTGCTATGGCCTCTAATGTTATAAATTATCTTATCCATAATATTTTCCTCATTTCTATATCAGTTAATTTTTTGGCACATATGAGGCCCATCAAACTATAGTATCATATGCTATTCATTTTGATATGTAAATGTGATATTTTCTTAAGAGATTGTGCACAAAATAGAACATAAAGCTAATATGAGCTAAAACTATGAAACATCTATAAGAAAGTTTAGCAACAAATACTTGCAACTTTAGGTCAAAGATTTCTTATGTGATACCAAGAGTATGACCCATTAAAAAATTAACATCCAATTGGAATTCATCAAAATTGAACAGTATTTTCATTCAAAAGATATATCTAAGAAAATTTAAAAGATAAGACACAGACTGAGAGAAAATCTTGCAAATCATCTGATAAAGGATTTTCATGTAGAATATACAAAAATTCTCAGTACACAGAAATAATGAAAGACAAAACTAAGAAAATGGACAGAGAATTTGAACAGATATTTCATCATAGTAGATGTATATATGGAAAATAAGAACATACAAACTTGCTCATCACCAGTAAGTATGGAAATGCAAATTAAAAACATTCATATACCAATTGGAGAGCTAAAATTACAAAGACTGAGCAAACCAAGTGTTTTCAAAGATGTGGAGCAACTAGAAATCTCTTACACTATGGAACACAGGGTAATATGGTAGCACAAGTACTTTGGAAAATAGTTTGGCATTTTCTTAAAAAGGGAAATGTGCACCTACTATATGTTCCAGATGTTCCAGTCCTAGGTATTTACCTAAGAGAAATAAAAGCAAATGTTTATAGAAATACCTGTACAAGATGGTTCATGGCAGTTTCATTAGTAGACAAAAACTGAAACCAACCCACATGCCCGTTACAGGTGTACAGATATGAACACAATGCAGTATATCCACAGAATAAATATTGCTCAGCAATAAAAATGAATGACTTATTAACACATGCTACATGATGGATGAATCTCAAAATAATTATGCTGAGTGGAAACTGTAGAAACTGCAATTCACCCTTAATGACAGATTACGGGTTGCCTGGTATCAGGAGAGAAATAGGGTAAAAGCCAGTGAGTGATTCCAATGTAATTATAAGTTACTTATGTGACCCTAAATTTTAGAGGTGATAGATGTGCTCATTATGCTGAATGTTACGATAATTTTACAGTTGTATACATACTTTGAATGTTTCATTCATTTGTAATTATTTTACTTTGACAATTGTTTTATTTTACAAAGTTTTATTTTCACAAAGTAATTGATGGTTGAGTTCTATCTTCCTAGCTGGGTATGTCTGATAAGGAAACTACTAGTTTAGGTTTACATTGCCCAACTTTCAGAACTATTTGTATTGTATTTCCTTCATCATATTTTGGTTGTTGTGTCTGTTTCAGATGCAATATTGTTCATTAAGATAAAATTTAACTTCTTCATCTAGTACTTATACTATTTCTCCTTTTCTCCTCCCTCCCAATTAGCTACAGCCACCATGAATAAGTTACATCATACTGTGCCAGGGAAGACATTCTTAACTTCTAATTCCATAAATTAATGAATATATCATCCCATATAAATATAATTTTAATAGTTGAAATATGAAGATTTTCTTCTCCTCCTTTGGATATGTTGCATGTTGCTGTGTGCTTGTATGTGTAATATATTCACAGTTCTTAAATTTTAATAGCCTTAAGAACACTTAGTTTTCCAGTGTATAAATGAAACAGAGTTAAATGTCCTCTTTAGATGATAAAATTTCATTTTGAGGAATACCTTTATAATACTAATGATAATTTTAACAGTAATTGTAATGAATATAGTGGTAAGTTATTCCTTATCATATCTTTCTGATTAGGTAAAATCATGTTTGTGATTTTATATACAAAGAAACTAAGTCATTGAGGAATTGAGAGGTCTACCTGTTGTCACTAGTGAATGTAGAACTTCATGTGAAACCAGGTGATGTCAGTTCACAACTCATTGCTGTTTATCAGTTCACTCTCTTGTCACCTAATAATCTGTTCATATAGATCTGTTATAGATGAGTTGATGCTAATATAAATGTTCATATTAAGTATTGGGAAAAAATAGAGCTATGAAAGAATTTAACTTTTTTGGAGAAATCAAAGGTAGAAACCATGAGAAAGAACCTAATAAATAAATGTAGTCGTCTTCTGAATGTTAGGAAACAGAACTATAAAGGACCATTTAATTACAACCACAATTTAAAGGAGCAAAGTAGCTTCACTGATGTCACAGAGATCCCAATAGAGCTGGGAGTAAAGTGCAATTGTTTTGAATTCCCAGTTGTATATTATTTCCACCACACTATAACACATGTGAGAAATAGCTCATAATGTGACATTAATAGCAAAGAATTATTCAAAGTTACACAGAGATAAATATATATATACATTGAGAAAGGCATATTAATGAAGTAATCTGATATTCTATCATTAAAGAGGCTGTGATATTCAAGACAGTCTGCTCAGGATCCTTTAATCCTGAAAATGCCAGAGCAGAATTTCAGCATGGATTCACTGAATCTGAAAGGCTCTTTCTTGAAGAAGTTCTGACGTGTTGGTTATAACACTAGAATTTGTTCAGAACATTAACTAAATGTATTGTGCAGCTATCTATTTGAAAGTTTTTACTTAAAGTCATTTTTACTTAAAAAGTTCTTATCCTGATTGGCTATGTTGAGAAAGATATGTATGGTATACATACATGGTCTAACTCTAATATGGTTCAGACATATTGGCCCTGGACCCCTGGACATTTTTTGAGTCAAAGTAGTTATTCCAAATAAAAAGCAACCAGGAATTATACAGCAAGCAGGATTATACATCCATCAATTAATGAATCAAAAGACACACCAATTTAGTGAGGCACCCAGGAAAGGATATGGCAGGATAGTGAGGTTTATTTCACACTGCGGACTATTCTCAGTGAATTTTAGATTTTCAATTTCTACACTGAACTTTGGTATTGTCCTTTGAAATTTACGTTCAGATAAAATTGAAAAACATTTATTGAACACTTACTGAGTGCAATACATTATGCAAATTACTAAAATCTCTAAATTACCAGCATATGGAGAGATAAAATCAAAAATTTATAGCAAGGTTTGCTAATCAAATGTTATAGACTATCCTGGTTTGACAAGTTAAATAGTTATAAAAAATGGAAACAAAACAACAATATATTTTGCTGGGGTGCTTGTATAAATTTATTTCACATACTTTAGTGGACAATGTTTTTCACATACAGTGCTATTTTCCCTCAGGAAATATGTAATTAAATACAATCTCTTCTGCATTACAGGTAGATATAATTTTTTAAATGTTTTACACTTTATACTTGGTTTTTGATTAAAGTTAATCAGACTTATATGCAACACAGTGACTGGACTCGTAATGTCTTTTTCTGTATTGATCATGCTTCAAAAGAGAAACAACTATTTCAATAATAATATATTTTAATTAACTTCCTTTCATTGAGCACCTTCTACTTCTAAAAGGTCAACTCTTAACATTTTAGAAATAATTATTATTTACTGAAGACATTTGAAACTAATTACTTCAACTTCTTTATCATTTATTTTGGGATTTAGTATTAGGAGCATTGCCTGCTTTGGCAGAAATTGGGGCATTAATATATTATCTGGAACATAAGGGGAGAGGGACATTTTCACCGTGAATCCCACTTTCAGCAATTATAACATGATTATTTTGAACTTTTCCATGGAAATAAAGCTTAAAATCTCATCTTGTGAAGGCAAGTAAAACACTTTAGAAAATTCACCACATTAAAGAATTGAAAGATATTAGGTAATTTCACATTCTTGTAAGTAAAACTCTATCTTTTCCATTTGAAACAGGATCTGAATTTAATTATATAAGTGTATGCTTAGACTCTCCAGGGCAGGAGATTCATTTAAAATAAATTAGGTGAGACTTAAAATATATTTGCTAGGAATGTACATTGTGGATCATTTAAATGTAAAGAATGGGAGGAAATAGAGAAGTTACACACACACAAAAAAAAAAAACAAGGAAGACTGACGTTATTCTAGAAAAATCAGTTACAGTTGTATGTTAATATACATTTTGTCATATAATGACTTACTCAATTTATAATTAATGACACTTTAAAAGAAATCTGTATTTTAAAATAATGCCAATACAAACCAATCTAAGAAATATTTTTTTTCTTTTTAAAAATGATGCATAGTTTATCTCAATGGCATTTTTTCATTCATTCATTATTAATTGATTGAGCATCCCCTATGATGATGGAGATACACCAACAATTTAGTCCTTGTCCTCAAAGAAATTATAGTCCAGGACACACAGACTCTTTCCTTTGATCCTGTGCTTCTCGAGTTTTCTCCTACCATAAATTTGGTTGCCTATTTCCTTCTTATCAGAACTCTTTCATCAGTCTCTCTCTGTCTTTACTGGGTATAATTATTCTTGCAGCTACTACTACTTTCAACTATAATATTTCTCCATTTTCTCTCCCATTCTCTCAGTTGCAATCCACTCCTTTACAGTCAGGTATCACCTTCCTGCCATCAAAAGGAACATGCAGCTCTGGCCGCCCAGAGGAACCAACTCACCACTTCTCTAGTCTGTGCTGCATTCAGAAAACTCCAATGAATAGACTATTGGGATTTATAATATTACCATGTAGTTATACTTAACTGTTTTCACGTAATTGCTCTTAATGTAGTGAATCAACTGTGTCCTATAACACCCTTCTCCGCATGGTGCTGTTTCAGTCAGTGTCTTAGATCTCAAAGCCATGGGCGTGTCTTGTACCTCTGCTTCTTGAGACAATGGATCAGTCTCCCATTGTCTACTCTTTTTCAATCACCATGATGTTTTCATATCCACACTTATTCTGAACGACAGTTATTCTTATACTAGCAGTTTTGTACTTTTGTCCGTGTTGCATGTTTAATTTAAACTGAATGACAAAGTCATGTCATTCTTCTACTTTAAAATACATTTTCTGATTTGTTTTCATCCTAAATCTGAATTTGCTTTTAGGTTCTGTTTTTCTCTTTATTAGAAAAGTCATGTTATGCCACATCCTTGCTCATGGTCACACAGCCAACACCTGAGGGCTATAATTTGAGACCAGACAGTCTTCAGAGTCTGTGTTCTTCTAATAACGCAGGAATCATAACAGACTTGCTAGTAGAAAAGCTATCACATCACCAAATACTTGCGTGCAAATAATATTTTAACTGGAAGTCTGTTTATGCACCTCAGTGAAAGTGATGACAAAATGAAGAACACGAAAGAAAACTTCAATCACTGAAGAGTTACCCATAGTTCTGGAGGGCTTGATTGATTTAGTTTTTATTCTTCTCCATTTTCTTGAATTTATAAGAGAAATACCTTTAATAAAGTACATAATGGAGATGGGAGGAAAAAAATCACATGTATTTCCATCATTCACTGTTCATTACCCGCATGTGTGGTTGGTAGTTAATCTGTAAAGTATCCTTCTGTCTCCATAACCACCCCCATGGCCTCTTTATAAATGTCACCACACCAGGGTGATGTGTACAGGGACTGTCTCTCACATGGGTGTATTTCCATCATTCACTGTTCATCACCCCATTTGTGGTTGGTAGTGAATCTGTAAAGTATCCCTCTGTCTCCATTACCACTCCCATGGCCCCTTTATAAATGTCATCACACCAAGGTGATGTGTGTAAGGCCTGCCTCTCACATAAGTGTATTTAGGTGTTATATATATATATATATATATATATATATATATATATATATACACACACACATATATATATACATATATATATATAAATCTATATAATATGCACACATGTAATGGCTAGACACACACATACACATATACGTGTACACACACATCATGGCTGTAACATATTTTATCATATGCCTGTCATAGGTAAGAGCAGAAAAAAGTTGAAGCACTACAAACAGATTTTATTCAGAAATTACTGACAGTAATAGAAAAATGTGAGTTTCATTCTGATTTGTGCAGAGATGGCTGGATGTTTTCAAGGGAGAAGTGGGAGGGGGATTGGTGGGGATGTGCAGTCAGGGAGTTAAAAAGATTACCAAGTGTGGTAAGAAGAGGTTGGTCCATGTGAAACCCACCCAGGTTGCTAAGGGGAGCATGGAAGTTAGGTTGCTCCCTCCCCTGAGGCTAGGATAAGGTGTCCACTCTTCAGGTGTTGACTGGAACAAACACTGAACTAGTAAATTCTCTGCCAGCCTTGAGTTTTCTCAGGCAGACACTTTCAGGGGGGCTGGGGCCACCCTAGGGATGCAGCCTTGAGCTGTTAGAAACTATGTCATTGTTTGTTCTCAAAAGCCAAGAGGCAGGTCTTGTGGAGAAGAGCCCAGCTAGAGTTTGGTCAAGGGGAAAATCGTTGTGATGACTAGAAATTATTTTACATGAAGAAACTTTTAAACACACATTTTTAGATTTCACATGTTTTCCAAATTACTCTACAGATTGATTATATTAATGTGAGCGCCAACAGCAGTTTCTGAACATTTTTATTTCCCTCGTTACCTTTTACTTATTAATTAGCTCGTATATTAGGGGTAGTTTTTCTTTGATATTTTTTCTATACTACTGCTAGAAATTACTTTGTCTATGATTTCCCATTTGCCTTTTTATTATTATACCAATTTTTCATAAAGTTGGTGCTGTGGACTGAATTGTGCCCCACTGTCCCCAGGTTCATATAAAGCCCCAATGCCCAATGTGACTCTTTGGAGACAGGGCCTATAGGAAGGTAAGTAAGGTTAGATGAGGTTACAAGGGTGATATCCTGATCTGATGGGATTAGTGTCCTTATAAGAAGAGACACCAGAGAGCTTCCTGTCTCTCTATTCTCTCTTTCTCTCTCTCTCTTTTCCCACCTGTGATGACACAGCAAGAAGGCAACTCCCTGCAAGCCAGGAAGAGAGCTCTCACTAGAAATTAAATCCTGTTGGACCTTAACCTTGAACCCAATCTTCAGCATGGTAAGAAAACAAATTTATGTGGTATAAGCCATACAAACTCTGGCAGGGTAGCAGATTAAGACAGCTGGTAATTTTCATGTGTTTTAATTTATCAATATATTATTTTCTACTATTTATGTTATGGCTGTTGGACGTATATCAAAAGATTAATAACGATGAAATGGGTGTATTACTAAACAGTTAATAAATTGCTACCCCATTGTGATATAATTGTTATTCTTGATATATTATCCTATTATATTAAAATAAGACTTTCTCATATACACACTAGAGTTTGTCCTGGGTTATTGTTTTAGTCAGCTGACCAAACTGTTCTGCCATTTCCACATTATTTCATGTTGTTACCTTATCATCTGTTTTAATAGATGAAGGCTCATGTCCATTTCTATTATCTGCAATCAATCTAGAGCAGTGCTGTCCCATAAATATATAATCTAAGCCACATATGCAGTTTTAAATTTTGTACTAGTCACATTTATAAAGGTAAAAAGGTATATGGAATTTAATGTTAATGCTATTTTATCTACTATTAAATTTGTATTGCAATGTATAATCAATATAAAATTTTTAATGAGCTATTTTTTGTTCTTTGTTTCATACAAGACTTTGAAATCTGGAGTGTATTTTACACTTACTATATCTACAGTTGTGTGTGTGTGTGTGTGTGTGTGTGTGTGTGTGAATATTCAGACTAGCCAGATTTCAACTGCTCAATAGCCACAGGGAGCTAGCTGTTACTATATTAGAAAGTGCAGTTCAACACTGTATATTAAAGAGGAAAGTTATCATCATTTTGCCCAGTAGTAGAAATATTGTTTAATGAAATTATGCTAGGGTTGTAGGTAAAATTTAAAGGGATTTGTAAGTTTATACAATTTATCAACATAGAATTACTTGATTAATATTTCAGGCCTGGGTTAGACACATCAACATACAAACAATGCTTACCTCTAAAATGATAGTGATAGTAAGTTTAATGTTTTGTACCTTTTTGTAACTTACAAGTTTTTCTATGTAGATAGATAAATGGAATGGACAACTTAATATAATTTTTTTAGATAGAGCACAATTTTCATAAGGCTGACATTCCATAAAAGGATTTGGGTAGCAATTGAAATAGTGAAAATTCTAAGATAAAACTTTTCTCAACTACTGTAAAATGAAAATAAACATATAATAAAACACCTGAGGCCAGCAAAACACTGTACAAGAGGCTATTCAATAGATTAATGAAGAATCACTTTATTGTCATTCAATTATACTAGTATTTTCAGTAACTAATGCTCTCACTAACCTGAATATAGAAATTTAACAGTCAAGAATTTGAGTTGCATATTTAACCACTATTACTAAATATCACGGCATCAGAGTTACATAAGATAAAGACAACTACAACTTAACCAAGAGCATAAATTTATGTTGAGAAGGTCACTGCTATTCATGACCTGGAATGTTTAAGGATTGTGACATAAGTAAAATGTCGGGAACCAGAACCACTATGTTAATCTTAGTGGTGCCCTGCCATGAGTTTAATGCTGTTTCTGAGTCAGTGTCAACAGATAATACTGATTCACCAAACAGGGCTTTAAATAGAAATTTGAAAATGCTTGGTTAGTATTCTTATAAGGAACATTGTCTATTTTACCATAAAAAATTGAATTGAAAAATGAAGCCAAAATATGATATTTTGGCTGCACATATTTCATTATTAAATTATTTTTATCTTTCCATTAGATCTGTAAAATCTTTCAATTTTATATCTTTATTTTGCTTATGTGCACTAAGACATTGGTCGCTGCTACTTGTTGCTACAGGACCATTTTTCTTCAATCAATGCTTTCATCAGTCCTTAACAATTGATTTTTTCACAGCCAGTTGGATAGATCATGCAGTTAATAAAATTTAGTCTGGGCAATAGACAAAAGAGTCACAGCAACATTCTGTCACCCAATGTTATATTTTTATTAGAGACAGAAATGTAGCTGTTCTGTCCTTTTGCCACCCACTTATTCTCTTAGAAATATGTCACAATGAGTGATCCTTTGCTTTCATCCTCTGAAAACTCCCACTACATATTAACAGTGGCTTAGTCCTTAGCTGAGTTCTAGGCACATTTCAACTATCTTTTGAACTAGGTTATTGCTCATTATTCAAAGTTTGTTTATTCATATCTTTGGTCATTTTAAAAATATCACATTCATTTTATGTCCCCACTGTCTAGGACAATGTCATGCCCATAGAAGTTGTGAAATGCATATTTTCAAAATGAGTGAATCATCAGTCAATCAATGCAAGAGGACCTGTTAACAAAATGACACAATATTTCAAATAAGTATATGGTCTAACAGTGAACCAATTTTAGATCTATCATGATGGAAAGGATGAGATTTCTCCCATCTAATCTTTTCAAGCTGCTTCTGTGCTAGCCCAGTCTCTGTTGTTCATATTCCATCTGAGAAGCAACTGGAAACCCTTGCTGACTCACGGCCTTACTGTCCTCACTACCAGAGAAGACCTTCTCCATAAGTCTTCTGCACAGCAGGTAAATTACCTTTCATGTAAAGATACTGGACTTTAAAATCTTCACTAATTTCTCTGCTTACATGACAAACTTCTGACTGTGGCGGACAACACATTTCACCTCTGAGGCCAGAGAGGTAGGACTCCACCTCCACCATGACTCCAAAACAAAGCCTCTACCTAAGGCACACTGGGTCCCCTACCGTTTATAGCATCCAGTGGGGGTCTTATGTGCTTAAGCTAATTTCAGCATGGAATTTCTTCCCTCCACTCTTTTATCAAAATGGCCAACAGAGTTTTATAAGTGATTATGGACAAATATAATTTCCATTTTCTCTCTTTGGTTGAATAAATAGAATGATATTTGATAAAAGTTCAGGGAAATGACAACTAAATATCATGATAGTAATGATATCAGTAACGATAACTGATAAATTGCCAGGGAAATAACTATATTTATATTTTTTTCCCCAAAACTACATGCCCCACCGCCCGTAAGAACTTATACAACTGTTCATTCAGCACATAAGCATTGAGCATCTATGATGTGCCAGGAAAGCTGATGGAAGTGGATAGATATGTTCCTATTTTGATGGAACTTGCTTTTTCAGTGGACAAACTGATGGGAAGGAACGGACACAGATAATAAGGCAGCAAATCAATAATGTAATTTCAGATGTTATATCTTTGCTGACTCTTGACTGAAAAGAAGGAGATTTTACAGGATAATCTGGGAATGAATGTGAAAACAAATGCAAAAAGAGGCCCACCTTGTGTGAGATCAAACTTGGAATATTTATGGAATGTCAAAGTCAGGCCTGTGATAAGGCTGAGGAAACTGAGGTGCTTACTTGCTTCGGGAGCAAAATTTAAGGAGATTCAAAAAACTCTGTAATCCAGATAGATATTTTTGTGCAATATTTTAAAACATAAAGAGAAAATTAATGCTAAATATCTATGATGAACAGAATTTAAAAATGTTATAAAGACAGGCTGTTATTATTTGTCTCATAACTCTTGTTATAGTGCAAAGTAGATGCATTCCCATCAGACATAGTCTCCAGCTGCATGACTGAACTGTCCTCTACATGTAGGTTTATGAAGGCTGATGATGACAGGACAGTAGATTGGGCAACAGAGGGATTTGATCATAGAGCTTTTATGAATTCTTCCACTTGGTTCAAGATATGGAAGGATATTTTGATAGGTGTATGCAACCACGCACATTTCCCTTTGCCTCTGGGTCCAGAGTGGCTCCGCAGCTCACCGGAGCATCACAGCTGAGGTGAAAGGCCACAAGAAAGAAGGTGGAGATACAGGTGTCCTGACAGGCACTGTTACGAGTTCAGGGGAATCTTACTCTTTGTGATTTTCCCCTGTACATTTAGAGGGTAAAGATGAAATGAGATTTCTCTAGGAGTGATGCTAAGTCAGTTGACATTCAGTGTTCTTCTGCTATTTTATTTTGTTTCATATTTTAAGATTATAGCAACAGCTTATCTGTAAGTTCAGAATGTAACATATTTTGCTATATATCTGCTATTATCTTTGACTTGAATTCAAGTGCATAATCTTGTGTCCAGTAGGTAGAAGTCTAATAAATCTTTTTAAAAGATGATGTATATGGTTATAATCATTCCTGTTATTTTTTAAAATCATTACATCAGTTTAATACCATGCCCTCTGATAGTGTTATTTGTTAAAATATTTTTTTATATTTATACTTCAGCTTTTAAAAATTAATGCATAAACAAAACATTTTGTTGCCTGAACTTATAAAGATAAAATGTGGAATTATTGAGCATTGGGTTTGACCACTCTTGGAAAGTTTTTTTTCAATCCGGGAGCATCTTGTTCTTATTCAACAATACATCTGAAGTAATATCATTACATAAACACCTGGAATCACAAAGAGCAGATCAAGGAATTGTACAATTGCTTAATTGGCTAAGAACTCAGAGAATAGCAAGGAAGATTTTGACATACACTTCATTCTATAAAATGTGATGCAGAACATCTCCATTTTGACTTCATTTCATAAACTGTCACCTAGGAAAATTAAACTGTAACCTTATTCACCTCCATCATAGAGAAAGCAGATGTTTAAACTTTCCCAACCTAAGTATATGGAGAGTCACACAATTTGAAATCTAATTAGTGTTTAATAAGCCATTTGAAATGATGTCATTCAACCCTTACAAATTAATCCTGCTCTTTCAACACCTGCTGGTATTTTGCAACAGTAATTATTTCATGACAAAAAGAGGCTTGAACCAGTCTATATTAACATGACCATCTCTCATGACTGTTCCATACTTTGGATGCTAATAACCTCCTCCTGGCCTAAGAGGAAAGAAACTGCTACAGACATAATGAGACTTGCTCTTACTGGAAGACAGTTTACTATTCTAAAATATAATTTCTGAAGGTCAATTGGAGAAAAGGACCTTCCCCAACCTATTATGAATCTTTCAGAGATTCCTCTACTAAGCCCTTGTTTACCTATTTTTCAAAAACAGACTTGCATTGATGGCATAGTAGACAGGAAATTTAACAAAAAGTACTCTTTCACTAAAAGTTGAAATTTGTAAATGGAATAGAATATCTTCCTTAAAATAAATTAAAACCTGCTATAACTAAAACTGTCAAACCCTTGTCAAATCTTCCCTGAACCAGTGTTTAACATCTCAGAATAACTGACTGCTTTGGTATAACTTAAATTCAACTGAGCTGTTACCATTTCCTTATTGGTAGTATTAGTTATAAAGTTACCAGTAGCAAAAAAGAATAATACTTTCTTCACAAAGTCTTTGGGGTTATTAGTTAAAGTTACAAATGTGAGAATTCCTCCCACATACTAATCATTCATCAAATGCCTGTGCTTTTCTTCCTTCGGCCCAGCACTGCTGTAGAAGTCCCAGGAACTTCCAGAATTAAGACAAACACTAGGGAAAGTGCATGTCCATAAATTTGCCTCTGCACAACAACCATACCTATATTTGAAAGAAAATTCTTTCTTATTCTCTATGCATCTAAGTGATTTGCTTCCTTTTACCCAGAGTTGAAATCCACCCTTCTCTGTGGTTCAGTTCCTAATGTTTGGGACATTCATAGTTTCTGATCCTCTGCATTCCTCCCATCTATAATATTCTCTGGATTAATATCTATAATATTCTTTAAAATGTTATAGAGAATTTTGGGAAGATCATTTTAAACATGTATAACGCATCTTCTCAGTGAAAAAGAAGTTTGCAACTAAACTGGAGATATGTATTTTATGCTTCCATTTACTCTTTTTCAAATTTTATCAATTAATGTTATCCATTATACTATTAATTTATATCCTCATCCAAATTCATATTAAAGGATATTTTTTCTCTGTTTTGATTGTCAGAAAGTAAAATTTCTGATTTTCTATCACAGTTGTGGTTTTATTATTGTTACTCAATGAAGTTTTTGTTTGTTTTAAATACATATTTATTTTCATCACTAGGTGCAATCCACCCCTAAGAAGTGGGGAGTTATAGGTTATATTCATCTCCTTCAAGTTGGAGTATCTGCAAAAATTATTTGGAATTATTTTTCACAAGAAATTTGTCTATTCTCCCACATTTATTTATTTACTTAGTCGTTTAATTTTATCAGTATAGTTTCATAGATATATATTTCATATATTGTATTATAATCAAATACTATTTATTTATTTTGTTGCTCAAATGGTCCAGCTTTAACCATTAGCAATTTGTTCACTTTCTTCCTGTGTCCCTTTGATTTCTCCCAACCATTTTGTTTTTTTGTTGTTGTTTTGTTTGTTTCTTCTGTTTGTTTTATTTTTAACAATTTTTTACTTGCCCTGTAAGATGCCCCAGGCTTATCATGCGTACTTCTTGCCATGACCCTAGATTTAGTCATTTCTTCATGGAATCCTGTTGTTTTTATTGTCAACTGAAATGTCAGAACAGGTTTATATTAACACATATATTTGCACATATTGTATTTATAAATATTTCTTTCTTTAACCATCTATATCTATATTAATCTAAATATGATCTCATTCTTACCCCTCCAACTCTAATCCAGTATCACATGGGTTATTCTAGCCTCTTCTCCTTTCTTATTTGTATCTTATTCCAGTTACAGCAAGAAGCCTAGTTTGTACCTTCAATCAACAATTTACTTAATTGTTTTAAACCAGTATGCTTGTACAGTTGTTTCACAATTAACAAATTTCCCTCTGGGAAACCATTCCAAGTAGTAGAGCACAGTGCTTATGTACAGGTCCTCTTGCATTTAGTCTTACAGTCTCCAGCAATTTCCAAAGTTACTGAGGTCACCATCATTTTCCCCCATCCCTTTCAGTGCCTATATTTTTAATACAGTTACACACTTATGTCAGGTCTGCATTTCAACCCAATATGCCTGAAGTTTCTAAATTATTTTTCTAATCTACATTTGTCAAGGTCTACTCTTTGTTCTGTAAAGTTCTACAGATTTTCACAAATACATAGTGCCATGTATCCATTATTACAGTATCATTCATTCCTTTCTAATAATCTCCTGTGCTTCCTCTAATCAACCCTCACATCTTCACCCTGGAAACTGCTGATCTTTGAATAAATGTGTAATGGTGAAAAGGACATTATTTCTGTGTTTCAGTTGAAAGGAAATGTTTCCATGCTCTTATCATTAATATGATATTATCACATTAGCTTTCTCTTCTTTCTTTCTTTCTTTCTTTTTTTGGCCGATATTCTTTGTGAATTTGAGACTCTTCACAATTTGCTGACAGTTTTTATCCAGATTGCACTTTAGATTTTGCCAAGTATCCACTGATGCTTGCTCAACATCAACTGATATTATCATATGATTTTCTCTAACCTGTTGATGTAGTGTGTTGCACTGACTGAACTTCCAATGTTGAAATAGCCTTGCATATCCCATTTGGTTGTGGTGCATAATTCTTTTTATACATTTTTGAATTTGATTTGCTAATATTTTTGAAGATATTTGCAATTATATTCATGAAAGACAGTGGTCTGTATTTTTCTTTTCTTATGATGTCTTTATCTGATTTTGGAATTAGAATAATACCAGCTTTTTGGGTTGAGTTAGGAAGTATTCCTTCTGCTTCTATTTTCTGAAAGATATTTTAGCAAATTGATACCAACTATATCCTTACTGATTTTCTACTTACTTGATCTATCAGTACTGAAAGAGAGGCATTGAAGTGTCCAGTGGTATATTTGTCTATTTCTTCTTGCAGTTTTTTCAGCTTTTGCCTCACATATTTGGATGATCTATTGTTAGCAACATAAATATTTAGGATTGGTATGTTTTCTTGGAAAATTAACCTCTTTATCATTATACAATTCCTCTCCTTATCCCTGGTAAATTTCCATGTTCTAAAATCTGTTTGTATGGAAATTAATGTATATGCTCCAGTTTTATTTTGATTAGTATTAATACATCATATCATTTTCTACCATTTTATTTAATGTTTCCTAAATTTATATTTAAAGAGCATTTCTTACAGGCTACATATAACTTCATCTTGTGTTTTGTTCACACAAACAATCACTGGTCTTTTAATTGATCTGTAGGCTGCTCACATACAAAGTGAGTATACAGTTTGTTAATATTTACCATATTTGTAATTGTGTTATACTTATTTCATATGTTCTTTTTTATTTTCCTCCTTCTTATTCTGCCTTCTGTTTTTAACTAGTCATTATTTGTATAATTCTACTTATTTTACCTACTTTTTTTGCACATTGATTACACAGATCTTTAAAGTATATTTTGGTCTTTTTCTAGAGTTTGCAATATGCATTTCTAAATATGAGAAAATCTGTATTTATTCTTCATATTTGAATAGATACAGAATCCTGTATTGGTGTGTTTATTTTCCTCTCATCACATTAAACATGTTACTCTGTTCTCATTCAGTTTGCATGATTTCTGAAGAGAAGGTGCTATAATTCTTAATTCTTACCCATGTTCCTCTATAGGTAAGTTGTTTTTGTTTCCATTTTTGTTTTCACCTACATCTGATTTCTTTCAAAATTTTCTCTTTGTCTTTGGTTTTCTGAAGTCTGAATATTGAATGCCTAGGTGGAGTTAATATTTATCCTGTGAGATGGCTTTCTGATCTTCCTGGATCAAAACATAGTTCTATTCATATTCCTTTACATATTTAGGCTTCAAAAATATACACAGGTCAACAAAATTATTTAAGTTTGATTAAAAAATATATCTTTAGTGATGAAAATTAGTTATTTAACTGGATGTTAGGGCTAAACTAAATTACATATCTAACCAATATTAGATGGAGTTATACATATTTTATTTATTTATTGAGGGAAACATATACTAAAACAAAAATAAAAGATTTGTGATAATATCTTTATAGTATTTCAGTATTGCTGGTAAAGTCATACAATGTACAACAGAGGGACCTTACTGTAACTAAAGTAATTTGATGTCAATCTCTCATGTTTTAGGAGCAGCAGCTTTCTTCATCATTAATAAACTGTAGAATAAAATAGTCTTGTTTTTCATTCTTTTCTGTAACTAAGGAAATGGAGATATAAACAAATGAGAGTTTTCTCATTGTCCAGTTCAATACAAATCTCGTAGAGTCATATATCTATGTGTGTGCACACGCACACACATACACACACACACAACTCAGCACTAACACATTTACTTATGTAGACATTGCCATTTATCTATCCATTTCCAATTTTATCCCTATTTTACCAATAGAATACACTTAATTTACACAATAAAAGTAATATACTCTCTTACTCCAATTATGCTACAAGTTTTCCTTTTTGTATAAGTTTCTTTCAAAACATATTTTAAGAAGCACATAGAGCTGTGAAACAAAATATTTTTAAAGAGGAAATATCATCTATGCATCTATTATTGGTTAGATATGTAACTTTTTATAGTGTCCACATGCAATGAAAAGAATAATTTCATTATTAAAGATATATATTTTATCAAAACTAACCGATATACTTGTGTACTTTTAAGCTTAAATAAGTGAAAAACACTTAGAATTACACCTTGTAATTACATGATGTAAATAATTATGACTTTTTTCTATATATATATATATATATATATTTTTTTTTTTTTTTTTTTTTTTTTTTTGCGGTACACGGGCCTCTCATTGTTGTGGCCTCTCCTGTCGCAGAGCACAGGCTCCAGATGCGTAGGCTTAGCGGCCATGGCTCATGGGCCCAGCTGCTCCACGGCATGTGGGATCTTCCTTCTACTAACTGAGTTGTTTCTATGAGATATTCCTTTTTTAATGTAGATATTTATTGCTATAAAATTCCCTCTTAGAACTACTGATGTGGTATCTCTTAAGTTTTGATATGTTGTGTTTCTGTTTTCATTTGTCTCAAGATGTTTTTGATTTCTCTTTTTATTTCTTCTTTGACCCATTGGTTGTTCAGGAGTATGTGCTTTATCTCCATATATTTGTAAAATTTCCAGTTCCTTTGTAATTGATTTTTAGCTTCATTCTATTGTAATTGGAAAATATACTTATATAATTTCAATAGCCTTAAATTTGTTAAGACTTCTTTTGTGGCCTAACATATGATATATCCCAGAGAATGTTCCACATGTGCTTGAGAATAATAGTATTCTGCTGCTGTTGGATGAAATTTCCTATATGTCTGCTATGTCCATTTACTACTAAATTAACATGTAGTCTAAGTCTAATATTTCCTTATTGATTTCCTGTCTGGTTAATCTATCCATTTTTGGAAGCTGGATATTAAACTCCCTGCTATAATTGAATTGCTGTCTGTTTCTCTCTTCTGATCTGTTAATATGTGTTTTACATATTTAGGTGTTCTGATGTTGGGTCAAGAAATACATACAATTGCTATATCGTCTTGATGAATTAACCCCTTTACTATTATATAATAAAATATTGCTGTTTTTCTCTTGTTATAGTTTTTATCTTATAGCATACAATTTTTTCTGATGGAAATATAGCTATGCCTACTCTCTTTCTCTCTCTTTTTTTTTTTTTACATGAAATATCCTTCCCATCCTTTGATTTTGATTCTATGTGTGTCATTAAAGCTGAATTAAGTCTCTTGTAGGCATCATAGAGTTGGTTCTTGGCTTGTTTGTTTATTTTTGTTTTTAATCCATTCAGCCACTCTATGTCTTTTGATTGGAGAATTTAGTCTCCATATATTAAAAAATATTATAGATAGACATGAGTTTACCATTGCCATTTTATTCAATATTTTCTTGTTATTTTGTAGCTCCTTTCTTCCTCTCTTCCTGCCTCCTTGGATGATTTTATGCAGTGGGGTGCTTTGATTCCTTTCCCTTTATCTTTTGTGTACCTCCTATAGATTTTTGTTTTAGTTACCATATGGTTTATCTAGAACATCTTATGGCTATAACAGTTTATTTTTAACTGATAACAGCTCAAATTCAAATATATACAAAAGCTCCATATTTTATGTTTTTTATGTCACAACTTACATCATTTTATGCTGTTTATCATTTAACAAATTATTGTACTCATAGTTATTTTTAATACTTTTGTCCTTTTCCCTTTACATTAGAGTTATAAGTGATTTATCCACCAATATTACAATATTAGTATATGCTGAATTTAACTATATATTTATTTATACCAGCAAGTTTTATACTTTCATATGTTTTCATGTTACTAATTAGCATTTTTTCATTTCAGCTTAAAGAACTCCCTTTAACATTTCTTGTAAGGCAGGTCTAGTGATAAAAACTTTTAGCTGTTTTTAATCTGGCAATCTGTTTATTTCTCCCTCAATTCTGAAGGACAACTTTGCTGGGTAGAGTGTTTTCAGTTGAGTTTTTTGTTTGTTTGTTTTTTTCTTTCAATATTTTGAATATAACATCCCACTCCTTTCTGTCCTGTACAGTTTTTGCAGAAAATTCTACTGATAGTCTTGTGGGGGTTTCCTTTTGTAACAAGTTGCTTTTCTCTTTCTGCTTTTCAAGATTCCCTCTTCATCTTTAACTGCAACATGTCTCAGTGTGGACCTCTTTGTATTCCTTTTATTTGGTATTTTTGGGTTCCCTGAATCTGGATGTCTGTTTCTTTCCCCCAGGTTAAGAAATTTTCCAGCCATTATTTCTTTGAACTAGCTTTCTGCCCCTTTCTCTCTCTCTTCTCCTTCTGAGACCCCTATAATTTATTTATTGATCTTTTTGATTCCCAAAGGTCCTTTAATCTATCTTCACTCTTTTCCTTTTTCTTTTTACTGCTCTGACTGGACAATTTCCAATACCCTGTTTTCAAGTTTGCTGACACTTTCTTCTGCTTGATCTAGTCTGCTATTGAACGCCTTTATTGAAGTTTTCAAATCAGTTATTGTATTCTTCCACTCTATAATATCTCTTTGGTACGTTTTAACATTCTCTATATTTGCTAAAAAATCATTTTGTCCGTAAGTTTCTCCCCTGACCTTGGTGAGCAACTTTATGACCATTATTTTGAACTCTCTATCAGGTAAATCACTTAACTCCATTTCATTAAGGTTAGCTTCTGGAGATTTATCTTGTTCTTTTGTTTGGGACATATTTCCCTGTTTCTTCATTTTCCTTAACTCTTGTCTTCCCTTCTAGGCATAAAATAAAACAGCCTCCTCTCCCAGCCTTGAAAGATTTATCCTATACAAGAGAAGAACCTCTTCAACCAGGCTAGCCTGAGCTCCTATTTAGCATTGAAATCTTTGTGATTTTTCAAGCTGCCATCTTTGTTCTTATTGGTTCCCAGTAAGTGAGAGTGTACCCATCAGTGTCCCAAAGGCACATTTGCCTGTTCAGGCTCTCAGAAGATTACTAATTGCCTGCCCATTCAGCTCCTTGAGGCAGGCTAATTAGAACTTGACCTTTTGGCCACAGCTGAGAAAGTCAGGATGTTAGATATGAAGTATTGGTCCCTCTTAGGAAGGGTGTTTTTGTTTTGTTTTTGCCTACTCACTGTTGAGTCATGGGGATATTGTCTCTGCAAGTGCTTATGAACCCAAATAGAACTACCTTGTTGTTATCCCAGTGAACTCATGAATGCTGAGTCCTGTCAATTGCTCAGTTGGGACTGATTTGGGAGCCGGTCCCCCTGGTGGTAGCCACAGTAGCTGGGTTGCTAAATATTTGGACAAGTTCCTTGCAAGGAGTAGCTGGAAACTTGCCTGTTGAAATGAGCCATGGGGAAATGGCAAGAGACTTATTCAACCAGCTCTTTTAGGCTCCTTGGAGGATCCTTGTCAAAATCACATTCAGGATGATTAGAAGCCAGACCCTCTGGCAGCAGGAGAGAATTGTGTAGTCAAATCCTTTCTAGGGAGAAACTAGGAGATGAGCAATTTTTGCCTGTTTCCTCCATCCTGAGCCTTTAAGAAGTGCTTGCACACCCATTTAAAAAATGACTTTTTTGTTTAATATGGTCCTGTGGAACGTGTAAATGCCAAGTCCCATGGGTTATAAGAGCCAGGAGACTCAGGGGCTTACCTCTCACGGGGAAGTTTTGAAAGTTAATTAGCTGTGTGGACAAGCTCCTTCCAGTGAAAAGCTGTAAACCTGGTTTTCTTGTTGGAGATAACCAGAGGGAAAATGTGGGGGAAGTACCCACCAGTTTTGTTGGCCTCCCAAGAAGATCCCAGTCAGCACCTGAATGCAGGCTGATTGGAAGCCAGGCCCCCAGACAAAGTTGGTAAACTATGCAGTCAATCTCCTTTCAGGAAGAATCTGGGAGATGGGTGTTTTTGCCTGCTCCCTCAACCCAAAATCATAAAACTCCTAGAGGAAAACATAGGCAGAACACACTTTGACATAAATCATAGCAATATTTTTGGATCTTCTCCTAAAGCAAAGAAAATAAAAGTAAAAATAAACAAAGAGGGTGTAATTAAATGTAAAAGTTTTTGCACAGAAAAGGAAGCCATCCACAAAACAAAAAATCAACCTATTGAATGGGAGAAAATATTTGCAAATAATATGACCAATAAAGTGTTAATATCCACAATATATAAACAACTCATGCAAGTCAACATCATAAAAACAAACAACCCATTTTAAAAAAATGGGCAGAAGTTTTTAATAAACAATTTCCCAAAGAAGACATGCAGATGGCTAACAGATACCTGGAAAGATACTCAATATCATTAATCATCAGACCAATAAAAATTAAAATTGCAATGAGATATCACCTCACACATCAGAATGCTTATCATCAAAAAAACCATAGATAACAAGTATTGTCTCTAGCCCATACTTCATGCTTCAACTAGAATGAATTTTCTAATATCTAGCTAATAATGTCACATCCCTGATCAAATCCTTCAATATTATCAAATTATCTTCTAGAGTAAATTCTGATTATTTTACTTACTATACAGTGACTCCATGCCTTTGACATCTTCACCATCTGCACCTTTATCATGGCCTTTCGTTGAGTTATTACTCCATGCTTATCAACTAGTTTTACTCTTCAAATTTTAATTGATTTTTATTCTATTCTTTCCATTCTTTTCCATTTTTCCAATTCCAAAATATTTTCAGGACCTTTCTCAAACATTAGCCCTTTTATCATTCCCTGAATCACAAGTTCTACTGAATTTGGATACTCTTCCTCTGAGGAAAAAATATAAAAATAAAAATAAAAAATAAAAAAGCCTCCCTGATAATCATTTATTATAGGGATATTATAACACTGTAATCTTAGATTTTTCATCTCTTCTTCTCTGTTATACTGTGCATTTCTTGAGACTAGTTCCTATGACACAATTACTATCTATCCACAGACTGAATTTTGCAAAACAAAAAATAGACACTTAACACATATCTGATATATGAAATATCTT
This sequence comes from Phocoena phocoena, assembly GCF_963924675.1. Lineage (NCBI taxonomy): Eukaryota > Metazoa > Chordata > Mammalia > Artiodactyla > Phocoenidae > Phocoena > Phocoena phocoena. Next base: position 4,856,632 of record NC_089227.1, on the reverse strand, counting down.
GACACGACTTTGTTATACACTGATTAAACTTTTCCTAATTTGCATCTTTATGAGAATTGGATAAAATTTGATTATAACTAATTAGTAGTTTTTCTTTATTAACTTCCTATCATATCAAAATTTTATAAATATAATTATAATTCATAAATATAATTCTTTATTCAATATAACAATTTGGTGATCTTACTTTTTGAAAAAGTTCTGACAACGAGTTGATAAACACTGCTAGGTTATCATCTTCTTAGACAACAGAAACCAGCAGAATTCTCAGGAAGTTTGTTATTTTAAATGTTAAACCATGTGTTGTAATAATATGGAACCCCATGAAGCTCTGTGTATGTGTGTGTGGCAGGTGTGTAACGTGAGTGCACACTCATCCCTCCATCACGAGAAGGCCTGAATACTGAATTTCCATCATACTGGTGAGAACTTCAGTGTAAAAACTTGAATAATTTTACACAATTTATTTTCTGCAAGTGGGCAAAACTTTATCACATTTTAATTGAAATTTTAAAATTTCTGCCACCACCTACAGGAGATAACAGTCTCATAGAAATGATCATGTCTTATTTTCCATGATTTTCTCCCAAATATTTGACACATGGAAGATGTTCAGAAATGCCTAATACGTAAATGGAGTAATCTGTTTTTTCCAGCACTTTCTGCTATACTTTCCTGCTCAAATCAAACACATATAATGTAGAATACAGTATGCTAAGGAATACTTACTCTTTTGTACATATTGGTGGTGGGATAGGATTGATTAATGTACAAGAGTTTTTTGAAGATCGTTTCATCAATAAGTTTGTGTTTGCTTTAACATAGCAATATTTCATCTTTTGTGTCCTTAGGTAATATTTTAATCTCTTTTATCTCATTTGCATTTCTGACCTTGCAGGTAAATTACGTAGCTCAATTGCATCCCTAAACTAAGACACAGGATTTTTATGGAGAACACATGGTGGTCAGGTCAACATGTGATCTATTGGCTCAAGCATTGGAGCTTTGTTCCTGTGTTATTGTTCTTATTTTTAGATGGGCCAAGACATCTTTTTACTATTGATGAAAAAATAAAAGAAAGAGTATTAGTTTTAAAAATATAAATGCTTTTAAATCCTACCGTTTTGGTAAAAAAGAAAATAGTTCTGTGCGTGTGTGTGTGGTGGTAGTGGTGGTGGTGGTGGTGGTACTTGTGAGGGGGTTAATAAAATGCTTCCGGGTTCAACTCTTACACTATTCATTTGAGTAGGCCCTTTGCAATCTGCAACGCAACTTTTTTCTTAAATCCATAGCATTGACAGAACTCTTAAATACATAGATTTATTTTTTAAATTGTGACAATACCTCTGGCAATATTGAGAAATACAGACTCCTTTTTCCTAGTCCATGATCAGAGATGTTTTCTTCAAGGGTTATATATATTGGCTTCATCCAAATTCTACCATTCCTTAAGACTCACCCATAGTCATCTATGTGGAGAACCAATGTATCATTTTTGATCAGAAACTTAATTATTGCATCAGATTTTCACAGTTAGCTATTTCTTTGGTCAGGTAGAAACTTTCCAGAAAGACTTCAAATACTGATTAAAACTGCATCCAACGTAATGAAATTGATGGTATGTGATCTGTGAGGGAGGCGCTGGTCTTCCTGGCTGCTGGCTTCAGGAACACAGTGTGTTTTAAAAAAGATTGGACCCATTTGTCATAGCCCAAACTTCTCCTCTCCACCTTTTTAGAACCTCTGTTACCCAGCTTGGATAACGGCTATGAAATGAAAATTGAGTACAATACATTTTATCCCATTTCATCATATCAATTCCCATTTCCCAAAACAATCTCCTCTGGGCATCACAATGAGTGGTACCACTTGTAATCACTTAGAGCAGCTGACAGAAAAGAGCTTCAAGCTATTTCGAAAAGCCCTTTTTTTCTCGATCAATTTTCAAAATATGTAACAGTCTATACGTACAATAGATATTATTCTCCTAACAACTATATGTACGATTTCACACATTTTGTGAATGCATGTCTCTCCTTTGTTTGTCATGTCTTTTTTCTTCTCTACTTCTAATAACCAATAACAAAGCCTACTGCAGCTTTTAAATATACTTGATATTGGAAATGAATTAAGTTATATGAATAAAAACAATTCAAAATTGTGAGAAATCATAATAATTATGTTAATTTACATACACTCATCTACCAAAATTCCAGCAAAAGTCAGGCTCCCACACCCACCGTATTAGGAGTTAAAGATTTGATGAGACCCTTGTGAAGCATTGGAATGATATTCTGCTTTAAGAATCTGAAAATAAAAGCCAAGTTTTCCTGATTCCATAATGGTCAGGGTTTTACACTTCCTCTAGATTATAACAATCAGATGTATCCTCAAGAATCACAGGGGTGGACGTGAATTAGCTAGCAAGTGGGTGAGCTTGTATGTTTTGTAAACTCTGTGGCAGGGCTATTCAGTCATCCTTGAGCAACTGAGATGGAGCATCAGACAGTAATACTGATGTGTTTGAAGTGACAGCCCCATGACATATTCAGGAGTTATCTTGAGCTGCTTTATTCCTGATCAATGTTATGGTGTAAAATAACCAATATATTTTATGAATTTCTAAATGCTTAAATCATGTTTAAGCATTTAAGTATATGTACACTATAATATATTCCATGAGCAGGGCTACACATTGACCTTGTTTTTTTGTTTTTGTTTTTTTCTTTATGCCTAATGAGAGAGTTGACCAGTGAACATCAACTTGAATCAAAATTTATGTTTGATGGGTTTTTGTTGAATAAGTACCAAAAAGAAATAATTTTGACTAATAGATCTGAACTTTAAAGTGTCCAAATACCTGTGATTAATCCTTAGGCAAGACAGTATGATTCTTCCCATGGTGGAGCTTTAAAAGGCTAATATTTTAGGCCATAGTCCACATGACATCCAGGAGATTGGAGTGGAGTCAGAGGAGCGAACAGGAGAGCCGGGAGGAAGATCAAAGGAAGAGACTGGGTTACCCAATGCCCACCTGAGGCTGCTTTTTTATGAACCAGAAGGCAGATCAGTGAGAAAAATGATTTGTTTCATTCTCTGGCAATGGTGAGTATTTACCTGTCTGTGCACACATTGTAAGGCAGAAGTGAAGAGATATTTAGTTACAATGAACCTAACATTACAATGCCCAAATAAAAGCAAAATCTGTGATAATCAAAATTAATTTAAAAATAATATCAAAATTGACTGTCTAGAAGAAATATGTGTGAGCTGGAGTGTTGGTAGAATGTCGAGTGTTAGGGGGAGTAGGGATTTCAAACAGCTTGCCTTTCAAACTGAGGCATGAAGGTAAATCATGACAGCTATAAAAATGGTGTTCTGTATTAATGTTTATATACAACAAGAGAGTACAGCCCACTGAAACTGGGGACAATAAGAAATAAAATCTCTGCATAAAATAAACTTGACAGACAACTTCAAGCTGTCCAGTTGTGTCCAGCTGGCACCTGAAGAGGAAAAGCCCATTTGACCTCACATCTCAACTGAAGGAGCAATGTTTCCTTTCAAGCTGTCTGAATGGAACAGTGCTTGGGTGGGACTTATGGGTGGTGAATCAAATTCAAACAATGGAGTGGGATTTAAGAAACTCAGCTTGAACTTTAAATAATGTTAATATTTAACATTTCCTTGCACAAAATAGAATGAAACCAAGTCAAGGAAGGGCATTTATAAAGAGAAGAAAAGATAGTGGCTAACTGGGAAAAATAAAAACAAATGTGTGAAGCATTGAATATGTATGTGCTGTATTATATAGAAAACAGAACAAAGACATAGCCAAGGGGGAAATTATTTTGTGTAGGCTTAGTTTTGTTTCAATTATTTTTTTGCTTAATCTGTGACCTTCCTCTGCTAATCTTCAACTCCCAGACAATCCATCCACTAAGAATTTACCATATGTTCAAAAGTATATTCTAGTATTTCAAAGCTCTACACTAAGATTATTGTTTATCTAGTAAACTGAATAGTAACAGGGCTTGTTGAGACTGTAAAACATTTTCACACATTAAAGATAGAAGCAGTAATTCAGGTTTTATAGATAATCACATCCTTTTAGAGATGAGGAATCAAGCATCTTATAAAGTTTCATAACGTTGGCTAAATGCTCCCAAACTGGCAATAATTCCTGCTCTACCACCTGGAAATCCTGGCCCACTTCACATAATGGATATATTTTCTACCATTATCTTAAATATATATATATATACACATATATATTAATTTTAGAACATTTTTATGGAATAATTGGAAAGATAATGAGTTCACATATTCCCCACACACAGTTTTCCCTAGTATTAACATCTAACATTAGCATGGTGGATTTGTTAAAATTAGTGAAGAACTAAGTCTTCCTCCTTTTTTTATACTATTATAAGTGTTTTTATTTTCTTTCAAATTCAAATTCCAGTTGTTATTACTGATATATGGGTATATTAATACTTTACCCTTGACCAAGCTACACTGACTTATTAGTGCCAGGGGTTATTTAAAGATTCTTTGGGACTTTCTTTAACCTATAAAATGTCACATGTGAAAATGATAGTTTTAGTTTTTTCCTTATAATCTAATAAGAAATAGAAAGAATAAGAAATAGAAAACTGTAGCATAACTAAAACTAAAAACATATTTAAAATGAAATAATTTTATTAACAGGAACTTTGTATTTTATCTTTTATTGCTAGTTTGACATTTGATAACTCTTGTATGGTTGAATGAATGGCTTCTCATGAAAACCTGAAATTATCTCCTTTCAAGTTTCTAGTTCCAGCCGTTGCTCTAGTGACCAGCTCCAGCAGTGGCTTCTTTTTTGGTGTGAATGCTAGGAATTCTCTGCTAGGTTTTCATGCATTTGTGACTGGAGTTAGCCCATAGGGAAAATATTTGATCAATGGGAGATGGGAGAGGTGAATAAATTCTCCTTTTTTCCTACCACCATACAAGATCTCAGGATGCCTTTAATGAGGTGTCTCTGGAAATGTGCTGTGGAACCAATGATCAGTTTCACTTAGCAGTTAGTAGCTAGATAATATGCTCCAGGATGGGTTCTCTCCTTTCCTGCCTCAATCTGTCCCTCTTTCCTGCTACCTGGGAGTGTAGTTCTCAATGATAGCCTCGGTCTCTGCTTTGTTGACAACCTAGTCTTAACTAAGTCAAGTCCCAGATAATAGTTTTGCAAAAATAGCAGTAATTATCCCTAAGGAAACATTAGGGATACCTAATGTCACCTGCTCCTTCCCAAGGCCAGATTGTTGAATCTAACCAAATGCAAAGTTAGCATGTAAAATAGATGCTGATTAAGACATGGGAAACATTGTTTCTCAACTTTAAAATTTAAGGGAAATTCAGATGCCTTTAATTCTCCTGTTGCATATCACTAATCACTTAATCAAGTAAATAAATATGCACACAAATAAATGAAAGCCACTAGTCTAAAATAGAGTTCATGAAGCACTTTCTCCCATCCAAAAGTCTATTATGACGGGCAGAGTCCTTCTCTCTCTTTTTTTTTAAATAAATTTATTTATTTATTTATTTTTGGCTGTGTTGGGTCTTCATTGTGGTGTGCGGGCTTCTCACTGCAGTGGCTTCTCTTGTTGTGAAGCACAGGCTCTAGGTGGTTGGACTTCAGTAGTTGCGGCAGGCAGGCTCAGTAGTTGTGGCGCACGGGCTTAGTTGCTCCGCGGCATGTGGGATCTTCCCGGACCAGGGCTCAAACCCGTGTCCCCTGCATTGGCAGGCAGATTCTTAACCACTGTGCCACCAGGGAAGCCCAACTGGCAGAGTCCTTTAATTTCATATTGGTGTGGCCTTAGTACACCAAGGGCATAAAATGGCATCTATCCCATTTTTGAAATAGAAAACTTACAAATTTCACTCCCAGTTGAGCACCCATTATTTTATTCACACTAAAATATATGCCAGTCTAATCCTCCGCAGATTGTATGTGTGGGTTTTGAGGTCACCATTAATCACATAGAGCAGGAGGACCAGGGCATGGCTATTCTTTAATGGAACATAGTTATATTTCCCATCATTTTTCAGGATCTAATCCTAGAATTTTGTAAGATCAAAATATGCATTCATCATTCAAACTTTAATTCTGTGGACACAGATTGATACAGGGAAAGATGTAATAAGTCAACATGATCCCTAAATTATTTTTATATAGATATAGAACTTGTATTTAATAAAAAGGGTCAAAATTAATAGTTTCAGAATACATCAGTTAATATTTTTAACATAGTGCATTGTACCCTACTTTATTATTTCTACATATTTTAATGGCTTAAACCTACCTTAATTATTTAAACTCAGTTTTGAATTAACTTAAAGCACCCCTTCCTGCTGTGAGGTAGAAAATTATATGGATTTTCTTCAGTGCTAAGTGTAAGGTTTTATTTTCATACTGTCAAAGTGGACTCAACAGACAATTAGCTCTACAGCCTCATCAGTTGCAAACAGAATGGAAAAATGGCACAATGTCAAGTATATTTAAACCATAATACTTATTTTGGCAGATGTCATCCAATATTTAATTGGCATTTTTCCAACAAGTGCATAAACTATATAAAATCTATAAGTTATCTGAGGGTAAATGTATCAAATAATTCATCTTGGGGTTCACCGGAAAGTAAAATTACTTAGCGACAATGTCTATAGGTTTAATTCAGTTTTCTTTATGTGCGTTTGACTGCAATGGGCAATCTTAATCAAAAGTTATCAATTGCAATATTGAAAATTCAATAATGCAGAATTTCAGTTCTTCAATCATTATTTTTGAATTATTAGAGACAACCTTGTACTGTATCCTTAGAATGAAATCATATTCTTTCCCTTAAATCCATTCTTTAAAGTAAAGTGGCTCTCTGTTTAGGAATATGCTTATTAATGTAGCTTGATTTTCAAAAGAATGTTAGAATTTCCGACTGTGATTGTTTGAAAATACATATTGATCTACCTGAAGCAAGATCTTTAGAGAAAGCATAACCTTAAACTATCTGCCTGCTCCTCAATCATTATTATAATATGTTTGGAGAAATAATATTTGTGGACAATTTTCTTTTTTTGTTGTTTTTTTGTTTGTTTGTTTTTGCAGTACGCGGGCCTCTCACTGTTGTGGCCTCTCTCATTGCGGAGCACAGGCTCCGGACGAGCAGGCTCAGCGGCCATGGCTCACGGGCCCAGCCGCTCCGCGGCATGTGGGATCTTCCTGGACCGGGGCACAAACCCGTGTCCCCTGCATCGGCAGGCGGACTCTCAACCACTGCGCCACCAGAGAAGCCCTTGTAGACAATTTTCTGACATAAATGTATAGTGAAATATTTTCTCAACTATTCTAAAGTTTATCCTTAGATTAAATCTATATCATTAAAGAGTTGTTTCTTTGGACCTTTAGTCCTTCACAGAATGTATGCTATTAAAATTTAATTTGGCATTATTCTATACTTACCTTAAGGAACATTACAATAAATAGCTCTATAAAATCTCTATTATATAAATTTTAGCAATTATATCAAGAAGATTTTTCCAGTATCATTGCTCTTCATAATTTTGTCTGCACAGGGGTTTAGATCCACTAAATTTTGTAACCATTTCATGATTAGAGAAGGACCAAAATTCAGAGTAACCATTTAGAAAATTTTATAGAAACTTAGAAATTATGACCAAGTACTTTTATGTTTGTTGTAATATTAAAAACAGGACTTTTATATGTCTTTGATATTTTAATTTTTATTGCATTTTTCAAAAATATTATCTGCAATGATTGGAATTAATAAAAAGGTTGATTCAAGATTGATGAGAACGGCTTCACTGCCTCACATGGTGTGTTCCTGGGCAGAACTCATAGAAACTTCCCATGGAATACTTCCCCCGCCCCATCCCCCAAAATAAAATGGCAACGTTTTACTTGTTTATTTCTTGCTTTACTTCTGCTGCTTATTTGGATGATCTTATTGCTAGAGTCTGAAGATCATTTAACATTTTGCCTGATTCACTTATTTGTACAACAGAAACTAAGACAGTATTGAGAAGCAATTATATTCCAATAAAGATCTATTAAAAAAATTGTTTTACATTCATATCTGGTATGATAGCTGATACCAGAAGAAATATTTAGCAAAGAAGAAGGGTAGTCAGGAAAATTTTCAAGTATTCTGATAACTCACCTTGGATTTGAAACGTCCATTTCTTTAGTTATGGGAATTTAAATTTAAAAGGGGGATCAGGTCACTGGAAAACCTTGGACATATGTAAATTCCTCTGATATTAAGTTGTCTCTGAAATTGGATTTAATATGTGGTAGGTGAAAATCTCATTATATAATACAGAATCCTGAAATCAAAGTCTGGAGGCTGTGCTAAGTATATGAGGATAAAATAAAAATATGGTGCATTTAAGTTTTCTGGTTACATTTAATAGCAATTAGCTATTCCTTTGTTTGTTTTAGCTAGAACTCACCTCACTACTTCTAGAATGTGCTCCTTTCTGTTTTAAGGAATTTTTAAGTCAAAAATGATGTATTACCATTTCTTAAAATTTGGTGGTGGATTTATTTCAGCCCAAGACATTGTCTGATAAATATGTGTTTATGGTTGACATTATTCCATATGCATGGAATTGTATTGTTTGTTTCTTTTACTTTCATAGTATATGCCCTTCCACATGTGGTAGATGCACCCCAAGGTGATTCCCAGTGAGCCACATAATTGTATGATCTCCCTGAGTAGAATGTGGGCAGCCATGGGTCTTGTTTCTATTCTATTCAATAGAATATAGCATTTACATCTTATAGTTTTAATTATCATTTCAATTAAAGTATGTGGAATAACTTTCTATTCATCTCTATGTATTAGTTATTTACTAAATTTTAGTAGAGTTTTGTAGTATTTTGGTTTGAATTTTTGTTGTTATTGTTTTGTTTTTTATGTAGGGCTATCATGGCTCTTTTATATGCTTTATACATTATGTTATCTATGAATGAGATTCTTTTCAAATATTTTTAACAGGCTATGACAAACTTAAAAAAATAAAGTAATAACTATATTTTAAAATCCATTTAGCTGTAACAGTTTTTTTTGTTTGTTTTTTGGAAGAAATGAAGAGGAAAGCATACTTTTCCCTCTATTTCACTGTATATCTACTTAATTTTTTACCATATATATGTTATACTATGCTGCACAATAGATTAAAAGAAAATTAAATTTACTTAGTAGAGAGCGTGCAACTATTTCTAAAATAAACATACTAGGAATTCCTTATTCATAGATTCAATCTTTTAGTTTATCTTTTGTACGGATAAAAAAATGTCCACCGGGCTTCCCTGGTGGCGCAGTGGTTGAAAGTCTGCCTGCCGAGGCAGGGGACATGGGTTCGTGCCCCAGTCCGGGAAGACCCCACATGCTGCGGAGCGGCTGGGCCCATGAGCCATGGACACTGAGCCTGCGCGTCCAGAGCCTGTGCTCCGCAACGGGAGAGGCCACAACAGTGAGAGGCCCGCGTACCACAAAAAAAATAAAGTCCACCATGTTTCTTTTTCCCTGACCTTGATCTTGTCCCAGCAAATATAGTTGGGACCACAGTCATCAATTAATTCTCCATCCACTTATCTTTGGTTTTTTGAATCCTGCTGGTGTATGCCTCAGAGCCTGTCACCTTTCTTAATACTTTCTGACAACAATGTGTTGGTTCTGATTTTCAGTGATAAACTCCATGACTTTCTTCAGAATGACCCACAATAATAACTGTGATGTTAATAAAATATTACAAAAGTTTCCAATTTTTATTGTGGTAAACTACACATAACTTAAAATTTACCATCTTAACCACAAGTGTAGCCCTCAGTGGTACTAAGGACATGCATATTATTTTGTAACCACCATCACCGTCCATCTTCAGTACTGTTCTTCTTGCCAAACTGAAACTCTATACTCATTAAACAATAACTCCCCATGAACCCATCCTTCCAGTGCTTGGCAACCATCATTCTATTTTGGCTCTTCAGTCTATTTTTGTCTCTATGTATTTGCCACTCATGTAAGTGGAATTGTACAATATTTGTTTTTTTGTCACTGGCTTATTTCACTTAGCATAATGTCCTCAAAGTTCATCCATGTTGTAGCATATGGCAAAATTCCCTTCCTTTTTAAGGCTGAATCATATTCCATTGTATGTAGATGTCACATTTTGCTCCTCCATTTATCCATCATTGGACACCTGGGTTGCTTCCGCATTTTAGCTACTCTGACAATGCTACTAGGAAAATGGGCGTGTAAAAATGCCTTTATAAGACCCTTCTATCAATTATTTCGGGCAATATACTCAGAAGTAAGTGAGATTGCTAAATCATATGGTAGTTCTATTTTTAATCTTTTAAGGAATATCCATACTGTTTTCCACAGAAACTGCACCAGTTTACATTCCCATCAACAGAGCACAAGCTTCCAATTTTTCCACATCCTTACTGACATTTATTTTAGAAGTCATCCTAATGGGTGTGAGAAATTACATTTTCTCAATATTCAGAAAAGCAATATTCACAAACTTTTTCTCACTTACTCATTATAATATATCTATACTCTTTTGTCTGTATTCTCATTATGTCCATTTAAAGTTGGTGAAATTCATTTATTTTACTTAGAAAGTCATGCAGCAAGTTCTACTATCCAACTTCTGTGACCCAAAACACTGTATTCTGTCCACCATGCTATTTTGCAGTGTCTCCAATGTCTTTGTGTCACAAAAGGGCCTTAACAACCTCAGTGATTTACTTAAGTGGCAGTGTTTTAACTGTAATTTAGCTAATGATAAAGTCTGAAGTTTTAACAAAAGTAGAGAAATTCCTGATTGAATAGTATGTACCAGTTTTCATGTTTCTCTCCATATTTTGAATGCAGTCAGTCAATTCTTTTCAACTGCTTTTCAGAGAAACATAGCAGGAAGCAAAACCACATCTTCAGTGTTCTAAGTAATAGCTTGACACACTGATTAAAAAGAATCCCAGCTGTGTGGTTATATGTCTGAAAACTTCTGCTGATTTTTCTACATGTGGGGAATGGTTTTGCCTTACTTGCCACTCCAACTTGCATGATTTCAAACATTCTGCTCAAAGAAAATTTCAAGCACTAAGTCCTTTTCAGAAATCAGGCACACCTGCTCTGCATAGAAAGGAATGTCACCACCAGCAAGAGTTTTCCTTGGATGAGTTTGCCTTTCATGACAAAATGTGCTCAGCTCTTTTGTTCTTTCCTGGCTCTAGCTACTTACCATCACTCAGCTCTGGGGTCACTGAGGCACATTCTAGGGAATGATTGGAGCTGCGATTAGAAGTCCTCTTACTTCTCTGACTTGGAAACTACCTGACAGTGGCATATGGCACTGTAACCTCACCCTCACCACTGTAAGGAAAATGAAGGTTTATGATTTCAAAAGGAGTTTCTGCTTCCTGAGGGTCCACGTTTTCCAGTTGTGCAAATCTTCAATCCTCTATGTTCACGGATATATCCAGATTGAAGTATAGAATTGGCAGCACTATAAGAGGAAAAACACTTTCAGTTTTTAGTTTTCCACTTTTGCAATCCAATGATATATCAGCAGATTAAAAATTGTACAGTGCCACAAGCCTGTGTCTACCATGTTTTCTCACTTCTTCCAGTTCCTTTAAGCTCACCATGTGCAACATTTCTTACCAGATTTAACGGCAGGTGGCACTTCATATTAGATTACTTTTTCTAAAGAAGTGAACTCTGTATTTATGGTCTCATATAATTAATAGAGGAGAAAATAGAGTTTGAATTAGAAAGCTACTGTTGAAGGAAGTAATATGATAATAAAAACCAAACTCAAATCCACTTATATATCCAGGTTATTCATGGGTGAAAATAACTGTCATTTGGAAGTTCTGAAAAGCAAGTGGTCACTCATTTATTAAATTTTTTTCTTGAAATATTTCAATAAATATGTTAAGGCATGTACTATCAAATATATTACTATAAATATATCTTAAATATTTTTAAGGTAAGTATAAGAAGATAGGAACCAACTGTGAAATCAAGAAGAGTGTTTCTTAATCTACTTTACTTCCCACGTACATTTACTCTTATGAACTTTTGTTTTGAGACAAGATGGAGCTTAAATGTGGATCTCCCCCTGAATCTACTAATCTAGATTTTTTTCCTTCTCTTCCCAATACCAAAGTCATATTGAAGAGATATTTACTGTCTGACAAATCTGTACCTCAGTTCCAGACTTCTACCTGAAATGCTGCCCTGGGTCTATCTGTTTGCTTGAAACTGCCATTCAGATGTCTGTGTGATGTCTCAAACACAGCATGTGCAAAGAGTCACTCTGATCTTATCCCAACCCTGCTTCCCCCACCAGCTTTCCCTAAGCCTGTTCCCGATTCCTTCATTCATGTAATGTTCATGCTCACAGCTTTTCACCCATCATTTTCTCTGGCCCTCCAAATCCAAGGCTGATAGGAAACGTCACTTCTTTCATCAAAATACATCCAGAATTGATTTCCCCTGCTCTACCTAGTCTGTGACCCGGGTCCCTCCTATGATCATGGCTATCACTGTCTCACCTGGATCACCACCTTGGCCTCCTAACTGGTCTCCACTCTCCTACCACTCCTCCCATATCACACACAAAGCATTTCCAACACAGCGGCCACAGTGATACTTTTAAAACTTAAATATACAGGTCACCACTCCTCTCTCAAAACTCTGCAATGACTTCCCATTTAACTCAGAGTAGGGACCAAATTCCTCACTTTGGTTTAAGAGTCGCATGTTACCTGAATTCCCATCAACTCTTTGACATCCTCTGCCGTTCTAGTGGCACTTCCACTGGTCACGCATCCTTCCTATTGTTCCTGGAAAGTGCCAGGCACACTTCTGCCTTAAGGATTTTGCACTGGATAATTGTTCCACTGGGAAAGCTCTCTCCCCAGATATCATCATGACTTGCTCCTTCACCTTCCTCAAGTTAATCATCAAGTGTCATATTCCCTGGGAAGCTAACAGTAACCAACCACTTTATTTAAAATTTCAGTTGGGCTTTTCATGCCTTTTCCCTGCTCTATGCTTTTATTTTCCTATTCCATCACATTTGTCTCTTTAAAATATACTATATAGTTTTACTTGTTTGTTTATTTATTCATACCATGTATTTATTTTATTGCTGCTGTCCAACTCCCCCTGCTAGAAAGTAAACCACAAGAGTGGAGATCTATCTCATTTTATGTCACAGCCCTTAGAAAGGCACCTGTACACAGTAGGTGATCAATCAACAATTCCTTAATTACTATATATGATTCCATAGTGATGCTAAGCAATGTGGATAAAAATATAAACTAAGCACATTTTATGATACCCATTTATTCTTGTGAAAAGTATTTTTGGAAAAATTCTCCTAATTTCCCAGTCCCATTTATATTCTGGAAAATCTTTTACTTTTTCCCGAGAGAAAATAAGGGGTTGAGTGAAAAATTTTGTGGATCCATTGTTCGTAAATGTTTGAGCAATTCATACTCCTGAAAGCAAGCTCTTCGGAAGAAAGAATGAGTGGACGGATGATTGGGATAATTCTTTATAACAACAATTTGTCATCCATCCACAGGCAAAAGTCCTGATGTGGGAGCTTTGGGATTCAGGTAAGAGACTGTGAAACCCACGTGCATCCCAAGACCAAGCAGAGACATCTTGGGAGGGCAGGCTCACAAAGTACAGACCCACAAACCATGGTCCTCACTGGAGACCTCGAAACAGCTCCAAACTCCTGAGGAATCAGCTACAGCCCCATGTGGCTTTGGTCCTGTCACCAGTGACATATACCAAGAGACCGAGAGGATTCATGCCCAACATGTATCAGGTAACAGACTTCCAGAAATCTGTCTGGGCTGTGGTCTCTGAAACAGCCTGGGAACTAGCTCTAGTCACTCTCAACCATGGTCTGAGAGCCTTGGAGGTAAGTTCACCAAACTCATTCAGACTGTAGATCCTGAATGGGGCCTTTAACTGGGCCCCAGCCCATTCCAGCCACAGTCTGTGAACAGTCTGCTGGAGCAAGGAACTAGCAGGAGACATGCCCATTTGTGCCCCCAGAGACCCTGAGAGGGTCCTGTACATGACTCCAGCCCCCCTCTCAGTCACTGTCCTCAAGTAGCCCTACTGGAACAGGAACCAGGCTGGAGAAACTCCTATGTCCCCAGAGATGCTGAAAAAACCCTATAAGTGGCTTTAGACTCCTGACAGCCACAGTCTGACATAAGTCCTGAGGTTCAGGGTCCCAGTGGGAGACATGTCCATTGGTAACCCCAGAGATTCTGAAAGAGCCCTATAGATCCTCCCAACTGCAGTCTGTGAACAGCCCTGCTGGCACAAAAATTCAGCAGGAGACACTTCTGTCTGTACCACTGTAGATCCTGAAGGGCCCTGTATTTGGCTACAAACACATCAAAAGCACAGTCTGCCATCAGACCTGCCAGCCCTGGGATCCTGTAGGAAACACTCCCATCTGCGCTCCCTAAGATGCTGAAAGAGTCCTATACTCATGTCCAGCTCCTCATAGCCACAGTCTCTGATCAATACCACTGGCCCAGAGAACCAGTGAGAGACACTGTTATCTGTTCTCCTGGAGATCCTGCTCCAGTCCCTCCAATCACAGTCAGGCACCAGTCCAACCCACCTAGGGATCTAGTAGGAGACATATCACTCATGCCTGCAGAGCTGGATCTGTAGACCTCAGTCTTGCCTGTGGAACCTTCAATAGCTCTTGGGCATAGTTCCAGTCCCTCTCAGCCATGGTTAAAGGCAGTCCTGCCAACTCAGAAACCATCCAATGACCTGGCAACAGCCATTCCAGAGACCTGGTGGGGGTCATAACTGACATGCACCAGGGAATAGGCCCATTGTCTGAAGACCCAACTGTGGACCCTGAAGTAAAGCCTTGTCCCAGGCCCACCCTACCTAGCAAGATGCTGGAGGTGGTCTCATCCAGCAAAGGGACCAGACAGGATCCATGCCCACCTAAGCGCATGTTAACTAGCCCACTGACTATGGACCCCAGTGCAGGCCTCGTGAAAGCCTTTTAACTGGCACCAACCCTGCAAGGCTGTAGCTCCAGAGGTAATTCCATCAGCTTGGGGAACAGACAGGAAAGACTACCTGCTGAACCCAATCTGCAAAGACTGAAAGAGGTCTTTGTTCCTTCAAATGCATAGATTACAATGCAAATTACATAGATCATGAAAGATCAGGCAAACATGACATGACCAAAAGAAACTTATAAAGCTCCAGTAACAGGTTCCAAAGGAATGGAGATCAACAATTTTCCTGATGAATATTTCAAAATAATTTTATTAAAGACATTCAATGAAATGAAAAAAAAGACAACTAAATGAAATTAAGTAAATAATGAAAATATGAAATGAGATGTTTAATGAAGAAAACCATGAAAAAGAGAAACACAGAAATTCTGAAACTGAAGAATATGATCATACAATCAAAAAATTCAACAGAGAGCTTCAACTACAGACTTGATCATGCAGAGGAAAGAATTAGTGAACCTGGAGACATATAATTTGAAATTAACCAGTTAGAGAAACAAATATGAAAAAAAAAATGAAAAAGAGTGAAGAATACCTGCATGAATTATGGGAGACCAACAAGAGAGCAAACATTCACATCATGGAAGTCCTAGAAGGAGAAGAAGACAGAACGTCTATTTAGAGAAATAAGAGATGAAAATTTCCCAAATCTTGGGAGAAAAATGGGCATCCAGCTACAAAAAGCTCAAGGACCTTAAACAAGATCAACCCAAAGAAGATTACACTGAGAAATCTTATAATCAAAATGTCAAAAGTGAAAGACAAGAAAATGATTTTGAAAGCAGTGAGAGAAAAGTGACTCATCACATTCAAGAATCCCCACAAGTGGATTTCTCAGCAGAAATCTTGCAGACCAGGAGAGAGTAGGATAATATATCTAAAGTGCTGAACAAAAAAAAAAAAAAAAGAGAGAGAAAAACACAGCTGCTAACCAAGAATACTGGCAAACTCTCCTTCAGAAATGAAGGAGAAATAAAGACACCAGATAGACAGAAGCTAAGGGATTTCATCTCTAGACCTTTCTTCTTTTTTTTTTTTTGAATTTTTGAATTTTATTTTATTTTTTATACAGCAGGTTCTTATTAGTTAAATATTTTAAACATATTAGTGTATATATGTCAGTCCCAATCACCCAGTTCATCACTAGATCTTTCTTACAAGAAATGCTAAAGTTGAAATAAAACGATGTTAACTAACACCATGAAAACAAATAAAACTCACTGGTAATGGTAAATATATAGTCAAATTCAGAATATCCTAATAATGTTTTGGTGGTATGTAAATTAATTTCACCCCTATTATAAAAGTTTAAAAAAATGATAATATTAAAAATAACTAGGGCTTCCCTGGTGGCACAGTGGTTGAGAGTCCACTTGATGATGCAGGGGACACGGGTTCGTGTCCCTGTCTGGGAAGATACCACATGCCGCGGAGCAGCTGGGTCTGTGAGCCATGGCCGCTGGGGCTGCCCGTCCGGAGCCTGTGCTTCGCAACAGGAGAGGCCACAACAGTGAGAGGCCCACGTACTGCAAAAAAAAAAAAAAAAAGAAAAAAGAAAAGAAAAACAAAAACAAAACTATAGCAGCAATAATTTGTTAATGGATACACAGTATAAAAAATGTAAGGTGTGACATCAATACATAAAATCTGTAGGGTGAGAAGTAAAAGTGTAGAGTTTTTGTATGTGATTGAAGGTAAGCTGTTTTCAGCATAAAATAGATTGTTATATGTATAAGCTGTTTTCTGTAAGCTTCATGGTGACCACAAAGAAAAAAACCTATAGTAGTTACACAAAAATAAAGAGAAGGAATTAAAGCATAAACAATACAAAATATAAATTACAAAGAAGATAATAAGGAATAAGGGAACAAAATACTTTTTAAAAGTCATAAAATAATGAAATGACCATAGTAAGTCCTTACATATCATTAATTATTTTAGATATATTTTTTGTATATAATTCAGCTTTGAGAGAGAAAGGAACCCTGCGGTTTGTGACAATGTGAACAGTCCTTGAGGGCTTTATGCTAAGTAAAATGTCATGTCAGACAGAAAAAGACAAATATTCTCTAATCTCACTTATATATGGAATCTATAAAAGAAGTCAAAATCATGGAAACCTAGAATAGAATTGTGGTTTCCAGGGTCACAGGGTGTGGGCAAAATGGGGAGATCTTGCTCAAAGTACTAACTTCCAGTGGTGAAATGAGTAAGTTCTGAGAATCTAATACTCAGCATGGTGGTGACTATAGTTAACAATACTGTATTATATGCTTGAAAGCGGCTGAGAGTAAATATTAAATGTTCTCACCACACACACACCCACACACACACACAGATATAATTAAGAGTGTGATGAACGTGTTAACTAACCTATTGTGGCAATAATTTAGCAATATATACATGCATCAAATCACCATGTTCACTTTAAATTTACACAATGTTATATGTTAATTATATCTCAATAAAGCTGAAAAAAATTCTTCAGGAGAGATGTCTTTGTCCCAGTTTTAAAAACATTCCTGCAGTATATAAAATTCATCCACATTGTTTTTAGAGCAGATGTTATTAAAGATTTTGCATTTGGCAGTGTCAGAAATGCCAAACAAGAAGGAAAATTCTATTTCTATGGTTATTATATTCCAGCATGATTAACGAGCATAAAGTAAGAATTTCCAAATCCATTTAAAATAACATTTGTGGCTAGTGTTACAACAAATGTTGCTGACTAAGACTGTAAGTCTCTTTCCCTTACGTGGGCTGAAAGGTATGGGAAAGATTCTTTAAAATAAACCATTGAAATAAAATTTGAAAAATGAGTAGATTTTCACTGCTCAAAATAATGCTGGTAGAGGGCTTACTTCAGACAAAGAAATGGCATCTCCACTCCCAGCATTTACAGAGTGCCTCATAGAAACCGGAGAATAGAATCTTCCTCAGAATGCTTCCTCTACCACCATAAATGTATGCTTTCACTATTGAAAAGTGATGGTCTCAGAGGCGGAAAAAAAGAAAAAAAACCTTAACGAAACTGCTCTTGGGCTTCCCTAGTGGCGCAGTGGTTGAGAGTCTGCCTGCTGATGCAGGGGACACGGGTTCGTGCCCCGGACCTGGAAGATTCCAAGTGTCGCGGAGCAGCTAGGCCCGTGAGCCATGGCTGCTGAGCCTGCACGTCCGGAGTCTGTACTCTGCAACGGGAGAGGCCACAACAGTGAGAGGCCCGTGTACCGCAAAAAACAAAACAAAACTTCTCTTGTGAATAAAGCAGGCCTTAATCTATACAGATATACTGGGTTTTTTTTGCGGGGGTTGTTTTTTCTTTTTTAATTTATTTGTCTTGTTTTTCTTCTTCTACTTCAGATTTCAGGCAAGTAGTTTGGCTCCTTCGCTTGCTTTCTCTCACTCTGCAAAGGTAAATTGAGAAATACTTCTTTAAAAGAAAGACTTGCAAGTGAATATATGGAGAAATATAAAATACAAAGACAGATTTAAGCAGTATGCAACCTTAAGTTCTTAAAGCAAAGAAAGAATAAAACATAAAATTAAAACTACAGACAAGGGACTGCCCTGGCAGTCCAGTGGTTAAGACTCTGCACTTCCATGGCAGGGTGCACAAGTTCGATCCCTGGTCAGGGAACTAAGATGCTGCCTGCCGCATGGCAAGGTCAAAAAAAACCCCAAAAAACAAAACTACAGACCAATATTTCTCATGAACACAGAAGGAAAAATCCTCAATAAAATATTAGAAAATCCCAGGTATGAAAGGCTGTTTCAACTATTGAAAACCAATCAATGTAATCTATCATATTAATAGACTAAAAAAGAAAAATCCATTGATCAAATCAATAGATGCAAAAAACCATTTTGACAAAATCCAACAACCATTCATGACAAAAACTCTCTGTAAACTAGGAAACGATAAAGAATACCAAGCTGATAAAGAATATCAGCAAAAACAACAAAAACTACAGTTAACATTCTACTTCATAGTGAGAAACTTAAATCTTTCTGAATCAGCTCCAGTACAAGACAAGTATGTCCTCTCTCATCACTACTTTTCAACTTTGTACTGGAAGTCCTTGCTAATACAATAGGCAAGAAAAGGAAATAAAAGATATATAGATTGGGAAGGAAGACATAAAAATGTCTTTGTTTTCAGATGACATAAATGTCTATATAGAAAATTTAAAAAGTAATAATAAACACACCCAAATTCCTTGAACAAATAAGCAAGGATACAAGATTAATACAAAATAGTTGGTTGTTTTCCTATATACTAACAATAAACAAGTGGAATTTGAAAGTTAAAATACAATACCATTTACATTAGCAGCCAGATTAATGAAATAAGTATAAATTTAACAAAATATGTTCAAGCTATATATGAAGAAATTTATATAACTTTGATAAACAGAATCAAAGTAGAACTAAATAAACAGAAATATTCCATGTTCATGAATAGGAAGACTCAACATTATCAAGTTGTATGTTCTTCCCATGATCTATAGATTCAATGGAATCCTAATAAAATCTCAGCAAGTTATATTATGGATATTAATAAACTGACTTTAAAATTTATGTGGAGAGGTAAAAGACCCAGAATAGCCAACACGATATGGAAGAAGAACAAAGTTGGAGGACTGGTGCCACCCAACTTCAAGACTTAGTATCAAGCTATAGTAATCAAAACAGTGGGGATTCCCTGGTGGCGCAGTGGTTGAGAGGCTGCCTGCCAGTGCAGGGGACACGGGTTCATGCCCCGGTCCGGGAAGATCCCACATGCTGCGGAGCGGCTGGGCCCGTGAGCCATGGCCGCTGAGCTTGCGTGTCTGGAGCCTGTGCTTCGCAACGGGAGAGGCCACAGCAGTGAGAGGCCCGCATACCGCAAAAACAAAACAAACAAACAAAAAAAAACCAGTGTGGTACTGGCAAAATAATAGACAAATAGATCAATGGAAAGAGAATAGAGAGCCTAGAAATGGACTCATATAAAGATAGCCACAAGATCCTTGACAAAGGAGCAAAGGCAATAAAAGAAAACAAAGATACTTTTACATTTTCAACAAATGATGCTGGAATAACTGGATGACCACATGCAAAAATATGAATCTAAGCACAGGCCTTACAGCCTTCATAAATATTAATTCAAAATTGATCATAGACCTAAATGTAAAACACAGAATGATAAAACTCCTCAAAGATAACACAGGAAAAAACCTACATGACCATGGCTATAGTATGCTTTTTTAGATACAAGACCAAAAACACAGTCTGTGAAAGAAATAATGAATAAGCTAGACTTCATTAAAATTAAAAACTTCTGCTCTGCAAAACACAATAAGAAGAGAATGAGAGAATGAGAGTTTGGTTTCCTACAAAATTAAACATACTCTTACTTACCATATGATCCAAAAATCATACTCCTTGGTATTTACTCAAAGGAACTGAAAAGTTATGTCCATACCAAAATCTGCATGATGACGTCTATAGTAGCTCCATTTATAATTGTCAAAACTTGGAAGCAATCACAATGTCCTTCAGTCAGTGAATGGATAAAGAAACCGTGGTACATTCAGACAATGGAATAATATTCAGTGCTAAAAGGAAATGAGCTATCAACCATGGCAAGACATGGAGGAAACTTAAATGCATATTAAATAGATGAAGCCAATCTAAAAAGAACACAAACTGTGTGATTAAAATATATGACATTCTGAAAAGGCAAAACTATGGAGACAACAAAATTTTCAGTAGCCACCAGGAGTGTGTGAAGGAGATGAATAGGCAAAGCACAGATAAATTTTAAGGCAGTGAAAATACTTTGTATATTAGAATAATGGATGCATGTCATTATATGCATGTCATTATATGCATTATATGCATTTGTCCAAACCCATAGGATGTACAACAGTAAGAGAGAATGTTAAGATAAACTATGGACTTTGTGCGTTATGATTTTACAGTGTAGGTGTGTCTTTGGTCAAAATGATACCATCCTGGCAAGTGACGCTGATGATGGAGGAGACTATGCATGTATGGGGTCCAAGGCATATATGGGAGATCTCTGCACCTTACTCTCAACTTTGTTGTAAACCTAAGATTGCTCTGAAAGTCTTAAAAATGAAATAAAATTAAAAAGATTTAAAGAAAAGCTGCAAATTTAACAAACTATTTTATACCTTGTGCTTAAGCTTCTCATTGACTTTTTTTTTTCTTAACAACATTGCTCCAGGCCAGCTTTCAAGAATAGCCTCCTGTCTCTTTCCTAATCACGCAGAGAAGGCAAATATTTAACCATTCCCTTTACATTAAGAACATACCTCTTACATAGTCTTTTGGGAAGAGAAGCAAGAAGATCTAGCTTTCCATGTACTTCTCAATCTACACCTGATCCCATTTTACCAGTTCATAGGTCAGTGGTTTACCTCACCACAATTAGAGATTAAACAGTCAGCATATGTAACTTTTCTGAGCCTGTAAGTCTGATAGATTCCACAAATAACATAGCCAGTGAAAAGACCTGAGTTTAACTCTAGACTATGGCACAGTTGGTTGAGAAACTTGTGTAAAACTGAAATTTGATGTCTGTGTTCATTCATTTTTCCATATACCAACAATTGAAAGTAAGTGACAGATAAGGTTGAAGAGGCATTATTAAAATACAGAGAAAAAAATCATCATGAATTTATATTTCTGCATAAGTACTTGTATGTTACCTTTCACAAACTTTTCATGGAAAACTAAATATTTTCAGGAAAGGTGATTGAACACATCAAATCATTTTCCTCTACTGCTGCATTTAAAAATCACAAAATAATAATACACATTCAATTAAAATAAAGGAAGAGCCACAAATGCCCATTATAAATAATCTACCTGGTAGTGTAATCTTTGAACTAAATTAAGGGAGAATGTTAGGAGCCTATGTAGATCTACCAATATATGTATAATGATGTGAAAGTTTCTCTCCAAGTTTGTTATGTGGTATGAATAACCCAAGTCAGGATGTCACTTACAAAGCAAGTTGGAACAAAGGATTAAGAATGCCAACTTGGATTCAGATGTACACTACAGAATGTCAGAGATTTGGATGTTGAGAGCTAACATTCAACTCTTGAGATACTTTACCTTTTTCTCCATCCAGACATTTGGACTTTGTTGTTTTGCTTTGTTTTTTCCCCATGGAATCATTGGAAGGTAAAAAGGAAGCAGGAGAGAACAAAATCAAGAGTTAACTATGCTGTCACTGACCAGAATCATTAAATGCATGCAAAGAAATTTCTGTATGCTGAACAGAAAGCATTAACATCTAAGATTTGATGGTCGGCTTGCAAATCTTTGTGGCAAAAGAAGCTGTGTGCCAGCATGGAGAGATTACAACAAGTGAAAGAATTAAAAATGGACATAGATTAGAACAAATTTTATGAAAGAAATCTCTGAAGAACTCAAGTTGCTTTTTGTGCCACTTCATTTTTTCTCAAATGTTTAACAAATGCTTATTGGATATAACTGATTAAGTTGATTATTATAGTGAGTTAAAAAAACTAGAACGTATCTGCAGGTTTTATACATAAGACACAAAAAGTAAGAATTTAATGGATAAATTACTAATGAAATAAAGAATCTAATAAATAAATAATGAAAAATATGTGATAAGGAATTGTTTCAGCAAAGTGAATTTTCAGATAAAATTTCTCCTAGTAAGTCTAAGGGCCAAAAGATTAAAAGCAGATAATGTGTCAATGAAACCATCGTGCTGACAGAGCTCAAGAGGAATCAGAAGAAAAAAAGATATCCATTCATGAAATCCAACTTGAATTTCAAGTGCACAAACATAAAATTTACTTACATGAAAATAGTGTCTGGAACATAATAAAGATTTTAAAGGAAATTCATGAGAACATGAAAAAAGTTAGGATTCATATGTATATGAATTCATATGTACGCATATTATAAAGAAGAAATTTAAAATGAGACAGACTAACCTGTGGCATGTTAGACATAAAATATAGACCTAGTTCATTCAAAATTGGAAAATTATCTGAAATTTGTAGATATCTTTTATAAGATTTTTATGAATCGTCTTCTACAATGATTAAGCATAAATCCCAGTGTGTTAGTTTTAACAGATATAAAAGCGGTTATGTTACCGGGTTGGCGTGCGCTGTGTCAAATTGCTTCAACCGAGGAGGTTAATGGAAGACCCAGACCAGCAATCTCGGTCCTTGCGATAGCAAGCAAAGAATTGCTGACTACCACTTCAGGCTTAAGCACAAAGCAAAGTTTATTTAAAGCATAGTTACACTCTCAGAGAGAGAGAGTGGGCTGTTTCTGCAAAGTGTAACCAGCATTCCTGTACAGGCTTAAGCGAGTTTATAAGGAGCCTTCTGCAGGGAGGAGGGGTGAGTGACAGGGGAGCATTATTTGGTTGACAATCCCAAACTATGCAACAAATTCATTATTGCACATGCCCTTAACCTTGATTCACTAAGAAACTCCCATGGGGAGGGAGAGCAAAACCACATGTAAATTTTATTATAATGATGGTATAATGAGTTTGGGTGCCTGTCTAGTCTAGGCATGCGCAGCCTGTGGAAGTCCCCTTGTGTTATTGTGCCTCTCTTTATCAAGATAATTTTCCCACTACACGACCATAGTTTCTCCCATTCTGGGTGGGGTCAGGAGAGGGTCCCCAGATGGTTGGGATGTGACTTGATTATTCCCCTTTTGTCTTTTCGCCTCTGTCACCTCCTCGCTGCTAATGCCTAACCACCTAACAGTTATGTCGTGACTACCTATGGGCTGAACACAATTAGGGAGAATATAATAGAGGGCATATAAGAAGGCCCCCAGACCAAGTGATGGTGTACCCTAGGCAGTGGCCATTACAAATGAGACAGAAAGTAACAAATAGGCAAAAATACATAAAGTTGTCATTAGATTAGTGAAAATCTCACCTTGCATATTGAAAACTCCTACACATTTCAAAACAATTTTTGAACCAATATGTATCTATGTTAGACTGAAGCTATAAAACATTACAGATTAAAAAACAAATATATTTGGTTTAAAAAAAAGGGTGACAAGAAAAGCAGAACCTAAGGAACAAAATCAGTTCACTGTCAGACTCTTCCCAGCACTGTTTAAGGCCAAATTGTGTCCTCACTCACATAATAAGGTAACCCTCTGGTGTTCACAAATATGCAAAATTCAGGAGTAAGTTTTTTGAGACTCCTTTTTTGAATTAACTGCATGATGAAGACTTGCGGACAATGAAGACATGGAGGAGGATTTGGAGGAAATGGAGAGAATGTTAATCTCTTCATCTTTAAAAGAGAACACCAATAGATACTAGTTTATTTTTACAGTTCTTAATAAAAAAAAGAAAAGAAACTTAAGGGCAAAACCACTATAAGGATTAAAAAAATCTTTCATAGCCAATGGGCCCAAGGGAAGAAATTTTAGGAATGAAAAGAAAGAAATCCAAACTATACTATAAAAGGGGGAAAAATAAAGAAATGAGGATTTAAGAAAAAAAAAATTAAATGAGGAAAAATTAGATCAAGCATAACTAGTCTATTAAAAAAGATTAAAATGCCTAACTGCATATGTTTAAAAAGTCAGATTTTATTTCTTTTTAAATACAGCAATATGTTTGTGATGAGAGCCAGATATAATAACAACTTGAAAGTAAAAATACAGAAAATTCCTGACTATAAATTAAATGATACTTTTATATATCTTACTGAACAGTATAGTAAAAGCATCCTATATATAAAGAAAAAATGCCATAAATTGAAAAATAAATTTTAAAACATCATGTTCTATACTATATCAAATAGACACATAAAGGAATCAGGATGTAGAAATCTAAATAATATAAGTATCTGATTAAAATTAATACATATGCATGCTAAATGTTGATAATTTGTTCTTGATAATCAAATATTATGCATATAATTGCTATATGAGCCGTATTTTCCATAATTTCAACGGGGAGAAGTTAGAAAACACACAATAGTTAACCATGACATAACAGTAGTAGCAAGTTGCCCTGCTGATGTAAAAGGTGCTTAATGCTCTCCTTGTCACCTAACATATAGGTCTAGGCAGGTACTTGCCTGCAAAAACACGGCCTCTGCAATTGTAAACTCTTTTCTCACTTACTGTCCTTCCTCCTGCACAGTTGTCTTTAGCACTTGCTGATCTTACTATCACTCATTTTATAACACCAGGCAAAAACAAGATCTCTGTATGAAAGCCGCTTCAGGACCAGCACACAAAACAGCTGAGAATGTTCTCAATGAGCGGCCCCTTGAAGCTTCTTCTAGTGGCAGCCACTGCTTAGAGACATTTTCTTTTCTTTTCTCTTCTCTTCTCTTCTTTTTTCTTGTCTTTTTTCTTTTTTTCTCCCAGTTTTATTGAAATATCATTAACATATACCACTCTATAAGTTTTATATGGACAGCATACTTGTTTGACTTACACATATTATGAAATGATACCTCAATAAGCTTAGTTAACATTCATAATCTGATACAGTTACAATAAAAATTTACAAAGAAGAAGAAAAATGTTTTCTCCTTGTGACGAGAAATCTTAGGATTTAGTATTTTAGTAACTTTCCTATATGTCATACAGCAGTGTTGACTGTAGTCATCATGTTGTACATGGTGTCCTCAGGACTTACTTATCTTAAAACTGGAAGTGTTTTTTTAGAGTCCACATATCAGTGAGATCATGCAGTATTTATCTTTCTCTTTCTGACTTTAACTTAGCAAAATGCCCTGTAGATCCCTCCATGTTGCTGCAAATGGCAGGAGTTCCTCATTGTTTACAGATGTGTATGTGTATATTATAACTTCCCTATCCCTTTGTCTACTGATAGACATGTAGGTTGTTTCCACGTGCACTCGATTCACATCTTTCACGTCTGTGAAGGATTTCGCCATTCTGTGAATCATATTCAGAATGTTAATGCAAACTTTTCCTACAGTATTTTTTATTACGATAAAACAGATACAACATAAAATTCACTATTTTAACCATTTTAATTGTATAATTCAGCAACACCACCTCATCCATGTCTAGAGCCCTTTCTTCATCCCAAACAGAAATCCTCTACTCAAGGAACACCTCCCACCTCCCTATTTCCCCCTCTACCAACCCCAGGAAACCTCCAATCTGTCTCCATGATCCCACCCACCCTAAGTACCTACCCCACACAAATCGAACCACACAATATCTGTCCTTTGTTGCCTGCCTATTTTCACACAGCACAATGTTCCCAAGATGCATCCATGTTTTAGTGTGTATCAGAACCTCACTCCTTTTAAAGACTGAAATATATTTCATTGCACTTTGTCTACCCATTCATCCATTGGTGGACACCTGGGTCACCTCCAGCCTTTGGCTACTGTAAATCATGCTGCCATGAACTCTTTTGAGTCCCTGTTTTCAATTCCTTTGGTTATATGCCTAAAAGTGGAATTGCTCATTCACATAGCAATTTTAAGTTTAAATTTTTGAGGAATCACCTGTTTTCTACAGCAGCTCACCATCTTACTTTGCCTCTAGCAATGCAGTAGGTTCCAGTTTCTCCACATCTGACCAATACTTGTTTTCCTTTTTTTTTGTTAATAGGCATTCTAATGGATATAAAGTGGTTCTCATTGTGGTTTTTATTCACATTTCCTTAATTACTACTGATGCTGAGCATTTTTTCATGTGCTTATTGGACATTTGTATGTCTTCTTTGAAAAAAGTTCATTCAATCCTTTGCCCACTTTTAAATTGGTTGGGTTTTTGTTGCTGCTCTTGAATTGTAGTAATTATTTATATATTCTGAGTATTAATCACTTGTTGGTTACACAATATACAAATATTTTCTCTATTCTGGGGCATATCTTTCACTCTCTTGGTAGTGTTCTTTGATGCAAAACTTCTCTTTTTTAATTTTGATAAAGTCCAGTTTATCTATTTTCTTTCTTTTTTGCCTGTATTTTGGTGCCATATCCAAGAAAACATCACCAAATTCAATGTCATAAAGATTTTCCCCTATGTTTTCTTTGAAAATTTTATAGTTTTAACTCTTACATTTAGGTTTTTATTCCATTTTGAATTAATTCTCATATATGATGCAAAGTAAAGGTCTAACTTCATTCTTCTGCATATTACACATGGTTTTGGGATGAAACATTTTAAAATTGTATAAAACTTAAAAGTCTCCCTTTATCGACACTGGCTGAAACACTTATTGAGAGTTTTTAATGTACTGGCATTGTTGAATTAAGAACTCAAGAGACCCTATCCTGAGAAAACATTACCATGGGAGACACTGTATGGGGTATTTCTGTTAATAAAATTCTACAATGGTAAAAATGTTTTACTTATGGTAAAAATGTCTTACTTCAAGAGCACTTGCAATACTATTTTGTTTTCCTTTTTTTACAAAGACCATATCAGATTGCTAGGAAAACTAAGATGCATTTCCCAAAATATTTATGATACAAATTACATTTGGTTTATGTCCATGTAATAATACTTAAAATAAAAATAGAAGGTAAGAATAAAAAAGATTGGCAAGTCACAGTCACCTTAAAAATTTGTGTTTCAAAGAGTAAATTGATACCCAAATTACAGAATATCTAGAAAATAATTATAAAGTCAATAGTGCATATCAATTTTTATAATGCCTCAATTTAGCCTGGGTTAGAGGAAATTCCTCTGAATATTACAATAGTCCCAGAGCATATAGCCAGGTTCTCCACAATAGGAGGCAACATGTCTTGAACCAGCACTATCAGGGTGAGAGAAAAAGAAGCCTGGCTCAGGATTTCGGGATGCTTGGGTCACACTTCACAGAGGCCCAGAGAACAGACCAGACCAACACATGTCCACCGAGCTCAAGAAATGGAGAAGAATATATGTACATATATCTGATGCCCACTCTTTTCCACCTCCACAAAATAACCATCCAGGCATGTGTAGAAAAGAAGAAATACCAAAATATAGATTATTTATAAGAAGAAATACTCACTCGAAATAGCCTGAGTGAGCAAAGTAGCTGAGATGCCATCCATATATCTGCTGATCTTATCTCTCATCACCAGACTCCAATCTCTTTGTTTCCTCATTGTTTCTCAAGGTGTGATCTGAACCACGTGTGTCAGGGTGACCGGGGATGCTTTCAGAAATGGAGGTCTGGATTGATCCCATACCTACTGAGTCATGGTCTCTTTGGATGGAGCTCGAGAGCCTGCATTATTTCCAGGCACCCTGACTCTATTGTTTGGAAACTAAAAGTCTGAGAATTGCAGCTCTGTATTCTTGTTTATTGTCGGGAGCCGCATAAGAAGTGCCTTTGAGTCTCAGCACGGACGAGACCCATAGTGCCTAGCAAAGCTGGTACTATCAGGTACAAATATGGAGAAGCAAAGCTCTCCTCTGTGTGGTTCCCCTTGTTTTCCCCTGGTTTTGCTTAAAGTGATTTTTATAGGATTACTATTAGTGTTAGGAAATATCCCCAGTGCCGACGGAGGGTTTAAGGAAAAACCCCAACTTAGGGTAAAACCAAAAAAGACTCCGGCTCCCCCAACGACTACACCCGAAATCCCCACTCCCAGGCCAGGACATTGGGTGCAGGGAAACACAACAGGAGCATTTGTGTGGCAAGAGCTTACGTTAGAAGAAAAGCTAGATGAACTATGGCCCCCCTGGGGAGTAGTAGATATGCTGGGAAATATTTGGGTAAGGTGGCGAGGAGGACTTATGCTACGTTGGGTGTATTCAAAGCTGGATGAAGTAGGCTACATGGCAAGCTTATACAAGTTACATTGCTCTTTGTGCAGAAATGCTTATAAAGGACAAATTATATATTGTAAGTATTTTGCAAAGGAATTTGCTAATAGGTTTAAGGTAGAATGTCCACCCCCAAAGCCTCCCAAATAATTATAAGGAAAAATGTGCGATGTCTGAAGGATAACGGTGAACGTGTAAAGCCTGTGGGAGAGAATTTTTATTACTGTATGGGTTTGTAATTGTTAAGAGAAGAATATGCTTAAGTTTTGGGAAGAATGTACTTAAGTTTTGGGTTTGTAATTGTTAAGAGAAGAATGTACTTAAGTTTTGGGTTTGTAATTGTTAAGAGAAGAATGTACTTAAGTTTTGGGTTTGTAATTGTTAAGAGAAGAATGTACTTAAGTTTTGGGTTTGTAATTGTTAAGAGAAGAATGTGCTTAAGTTTGTACCTTGATTAATGGCCTGATTGAATAGAATGTGCAAATACAAGAACATCTGCTTTTAAGAAAGGTGAAGAAACCGCAAACAGAATTCCAGACCTAGATGTGACCAAGATATACCTAACCACAGGGGATGAAAGAGACCACAGGAGATAAGAGGATTACCTGATCATAAAACCTGCCTAACCTGCTGATATAATCTTTTGATGTAAATGACCTTTGGTTTTACTGTTGTGTACCTTTATTTTGTGGCTTTGGTATGAGAACTAGAATGTTAAGATTGAAAGTGAGATTGCCTCACAGTATAAAAAGCTTCGGAATTGTAACAATAAATTGGCAGATCCTTGCATCCTCTGAGGTGTCTTGCGTTCTGTCCACGCCGACTCCGTCTCCCCTTCGGGAGAAACCTGTTCTGCTGGGGCTGGTCCCCGGCAGTTTATGTTTCGCATGCCTGAGATACTAAAGACTTCTCTCACCTATTAGTATCTCTTCATGTTTTAATTAAGTTTCTAGTTTTTTAGGCTATAGTCATGTTTTTTAAATGCTTTGGTGTTCACAAATATTTTCCTACTTTTCTCCAGGGTTGGATCATTGCTGTAGCTGGGTTTTGGCTTCCAGTCAACTCAGAGCTATAGCATGGACAGTGGCCCCAGCCATCTGCACCAGACGTGTCTTAAGAGACGGAGCCTCAGCTGAAACTTACCTGCTGATCAGTTGCACAACAGATGCAACTCTTGGAAAACATACCCCTACTGCCTTTGACAACTATTCTTTTAATGTTACAATACATTGGAAACCAGTAAACCTGGGTTTATGGGATACAAGATTATTTTATCTGAAAACCTGTGTGTGTTCTGCATGATTTGAAAATATCCATGACTAGTGGTGTCTTGTAGTATGGTGCCTTCATCAGAACTTTCCCATCATCCAGGGGAGCTAAACTTGAAGTGAGGAATAACAGAGGCACAATTGAGAAAGAAAAGGAGAAGAAGTTGACTTGAATTACCCATCCTCAGAGCTCAGCTCTGGAGGAGGAATCAGTGCTATGAAATATCTGAATACTCAGGTCTCACCCAGTGGGTCCTCAATAGTGTTTGATGAAAACGTTAGAGCAGTTCTATACCCATCTTTGTAAAAAAATATCGAAGAGACAATGTTTTCTGTTGTAAATGCCAGAGCCCTGAACTTTGTTGCCCTATCCTGCCCACAAAACCCTTGTAGCTTTACTTTAAAAATGGTAAAGCTATGCCCTAACTTACAAAATTTATCACAGATTTTTTCTCCAGGAAATTATTTTGAACCCAAGAGTAATTTCAAATTTTCATTTGAATAAAGTGTAAGAATTCATACTTTCACATTGTATTAAAATTCAGTCCTAAAATGACAAACTTCATAAAACCTTATTTTTCAGAACACCTGTTCTTAATCAGATGAAACAATACCCAAATATCTTCTGAAGTTAGCTAAATTGTACTATGCGTACTAAACATTAAACTATGTTAAAGACTTTCATTGTTAAATAGACAAGACTATGCCTTCTGAATTTAGGAAATATAGACACTTTCTAAGTAACTTTCACATATGTAAAAAGTATATTCCCCTGTCTACATGAACTCAATATGCCAGGACTAAAAGACTCCAAGTCTACCCAGGGACTATATGAACTTTCCCCCAGGGTGGACCACATTAACCCTCCCACAGCGTCAGGGGAGTTGTTCACGTGGGCCGTGGACAGAGCTGGTACATATGTGCTGCTGGGTCCTGACATGAGTGTGACTGACCCATGATACACGGAGAAGGCGTACTGGCTGTGAGACTGCAGGGAGTCCACATTAAATTGTTACCTCATCCTCTGGATTATTATGAAGATAAATTTGCCTTATATGTTGCAGATTATTTTGACTCTTTTTAATTTCCCCATTTTAGTTGCATCAGTTATATACAATAATAATAATAAGAAAACATTACCCATATGGATGCTGTAAAAATTATAGTAGTTATTATATATTACATCTACTGTACATACATAATTGCATAGTGTTATTAAATAAGCAATATTATATTATTAATGTTAATAAATAAATTATAGTAAATAAGCATAAATGATTAGAAAAATATCTCAAATGACATGTGTTAGTATAAAGTATTACTATACAAGAAATATTGCCTCAGTTGAAAATGCTGAAACTCAGAAATCCAGAAAAAAATATACAGGTAGCATGGGGTGCATATAAAGACAGAGGGAAGAAAGGAATTGAGGAAATAGAGTCATGATTTCAGAAACAAGATTTTAAAAAGTTATTTTGTTTTTGGAGATACAATATTCAGGGAACAAATAATATTGGGTTCAAATATAAAAAGACAGTTATGAAGATGTAGAGATGGCTTTATTCAGACTAGAGCTAAAAGTAACAACAATGACACTCTTTGGGTGGCCCTGGAGACAGATTTCTGCATGAGGACGATTCTTCCACCAATTTGAGTCCATGAATAAAAGTAGTGAGCTGCCCGTAACTGAAGTGGATCAAACATAGATCCCATATTTTCCTATGGAAGGACTTCAAACGTTGTTGCCAGTTGATCTTGAAGGTGTCTTCAAACCTTGAATGTTTCTGATTTTCAGAAAACTTGAGAGAATTCTTCTACTTTAAATAAGGCAATGCCTTTTGATCAGGATAAATCACTTTCCTATCATATGATGTGAGATTGATGGATTTTAAGGAAGTAAAGATAATATGTGATATGTTAGATTACAGGAGAATGAAAATAGTGCTCTAATTAAAAAAAAAATATGTGCCATAAATCTATAAGTTAGCTTAAAGTGATTCTTAGGCAGAAGTCTAAAGCAATTATCAATATTTTGAGTATTTTTAGAGAAAAGCCCTGATATGGAAAAAAGCTAAGCTGTCTAAATAAAAGTCCAGATACGTTAGACTAATTTTCTTTTATCAAATGATCACTAGATAGGAAAATCAAAGCCATGATGTATATGAGTATGTGTATGTGTGTGTGTGTGTGTGTGTATGTGCGCACCTATACCTGAAAAATAATTGTTCTTATTAATTCAGTAGGAGCACAAGCTCATTTTTTTTTTCCAATGAATTCCAACTCATGAAATAATTACCAAGAATTGTTGTAAAAATGCTATCATGCCATTTCCAGAGCCACTAATTCCTTCAATGGGCAATTGGTGATTTTAAAGCTATATTCTCAAAGCTTCTAAGAAGCTACTGAACTATTTTAGGAGAACAGTCAGTAAGAAATCTTCCTCAAGGAAGGTGACCCACAGTCAGTTCTCTTAGGAGGAAAGCTGATTGTTCTAAACTCCATTAGATTTTTCTGTGAAAGGCAAGAATCTCATGATGGTTTTAGAATTAACATTAACATACATTAAGAGCAATAAAAAGATACATTCTCAGACTCAGTGAAGGGAAAGCAGTATTTTAAAAGAGGAACACAGCCTTGAAACACAGTGTTTATTAATTCAGATACCAGTTCTACCACTTCTAATTCTGTAATTTGGATGAAATGATCAACTCTTATTGCTTCTTTTTCTAATTTGGGATATAATAATGATATTACAAGTATAAAATGGTTAAAATAAAGATTAAGTAAAATGAAGTGTGTAAAGCCCCTGACAGAAAGAATGAGATCATGGTGTGAATTGCTTTTCTTTCTTCACCTTCAGATTTTATCAAACATTGTACTGAGAATGAAGTGAGAATTTTTATTATTATGTCCTGTGGTTAACAACCTAACTTTGCTTTGCATTATGAATTTTAACAAAAATCCAAAGCCAAGACCCTATTTTAAATATTCTTAAAATTTATTTTATAAATGTTGAAAATAAAATGAAATCGACCTGGATATATATGAGCAAATTTGTATCCTTCTACAGTAAATGATAAATGGATATCTGGTTTCCTGACATGTGAACAGGGAAGAGTTTTCAATGTAAATAACTTATTTTAACATAAGGAACTAAACATAGACTGAAGCAGCTTCTATATTTGTTATTTCATTATCATTAGAAGGAAAAACTAAATTTTACTGTTTCAAAATCAAAGTTACTTTGAATTGAAATATATATTGTATATCAACATATACAACATGAAATAACTTCATCCAGCAGGTTAGCTCAATGTTATATTTGGAATTCTGTTATATTGATGACATATCTTGGTGGGCCCACATAGCACTGCAAAACAAAAATAAGTATTTATTTTGGTATAGAGGAGCAATGAGTGGCCCTTGTCCTAAATATAATCCAGGACCAAATCATCCACATGGTATAAATTCTGTGGGACTGAAAGTGAACTACCTGTCTGGGTATTTGAGTACACCCACAAAAGTGTTTAATTTCAAAATAAATAAATAAATAAATAAAATTATAATATTTCTGTTTGTAGTAGTACATAAAGCAGGCCTTTTTGTAGTATGAATGATCATTTGATTGAGAAGAGATATAAAGATTGCTATTTTGAGTTCATCATCTACTTTGCTCCACAGTAAGGTATGATAAATCATTTGTTATCAAATTTGGTGATGATGACTTTCTGAGGGGTTTCACCCTTTACCAGATAAATTCCAGAATGATTAGACTCATTTTAATAGCCACAGTGGACTGAAAATTAAGTTTAAAAGGAAGAAAATATTAAGGACCTGGAAGAATATTAATCCAAGTGGATTAACATAATGAAAATCAGAAAATTTTAGAAACTAATTTTCCTTAAATGAGAGGTTTTCTCATGTATTAGAGAAGGATATAGGACAAAAATAAAACAATGATGAGTTGCAGAATCTGAAAAAAATAACATTTTTAGTGAGCATTTTTAAGAGACATAAGTATACTCATTCATATATAAGCTTTATATAGTGAATAATTAATATAATTTATAAATAAGTACATATATAGTGAAGATTTAAAGTGTAAATTGAAGATTTAAAAGCATACTTGTAAATAACTCATGAATTAAAGATCTCATAATTGAAACCTAAATAATACTTAGAAATGAATAATAATCAAAACATATTGAATCAATTACAGAAGAATGCAGTGAAAATGGTATTTAAAAGAAAAAGTATAGCTGATAAATAGTTTTATCAAAACACAACAAACTGGAAATAAATGAGTTCAGCAACCTATGTAAGAACAAAGAAATGGAATGGAGAAAATAGAAGAAAGAACATAAATAAAATAACAGCAGAAATTATTAAAATGGAAAACTAATCTATAAAAGAATCAAAAGACAGGAGTTGTTTTTTGCATAAATAATTTAAATATATTCATATAAATAAACAAATAAATGAATGAATGAATAAAAATGGAGGAATGAAAAAAGAGAAATCTGTGCCACATTTAAATAGAAGAAGAAAAAATTTAAAAGGAGAAGGATCAATTAAACAAAATTAAGAATGAAAATAAGAGCATTGTTAAGGACACAACAGAGATTATAAAGACAAAATAATTCTAATTACATTAAATTGATAAATTCAAAAGCCTATAATAAATAAATCATCTAGCACATTGTAACTTATCACAATTGATTCATGAATATCTCACTAATCTCAGAACATTTTAAAATTTTGAAGATTTATATATACCATTTCTTTCTATGAAGATAGTGTAACCTAAATATCAAAACTTGATATGGATCATGTAAGAAAAGAACAAGTATTTCAATTTTAGTCATTAGCATAAATGCAAAAAATTCTAAATACAATATTATCAAACCAAGTATATTAGCATATAGAGTATATCACCTTTGTATATAGTTAGTTGTATACTATAATCAAATGTGCAGATTAAAAGAATAGGTTTGAATAAAATTGATATATTTAACCTTTTTTGACTTAACATGACTATTTTGTCATATGTAATTAATTATTAAATGAAATTCAACACCAATTCATGGTAATTTTTTTTAAAAAATTAAATAATTTGAAAGGAACCTCTTACTTGAAAACAAGTTCTATAAATGTGAACATCTACCCAACCCTATGGAACACATATCCTCATGGATTAAATGTGAGAAGCAATCTTTAACAAATCAGGAGAAAGATGAGGATGTCAACAAACACAGCTTTTTAAAATATGTTACTGAAGTTCCTAGTCAATGCAGTGAAAATAACTTCATTTAAAAAAATAAAGGGCTTTCCTGGTGGCGCAGTGGTTGAGAGTCCGCCTGCCGATGCAGGGGACACGGGTTCGTGCGCCAGTCCAGGAAGATCCCACATTCCGTGAAGCAGCTGGGCCCATGAGCCATGGCCGCTGAGCCTGCGCATCTGGAGCCTGTGCTCCACAACGCGAGAGGCCACAACAGTGAGAGGCCCGTGTACCGCAAAAAAAAAAAAAAAAAAAAAAATGTACATGACTAAAAGTTTTAGGCTAGTTTTAACAGTGTGCTGTAAGTTCACAGAGTGTAGTTTTGGCTGCAGCATTGCATGCAAGGATGACAAATCTGTATCCTGAATAGGTGTCTATTCCAGAAAGAACAAAGTGCTGTCCCTTTGATAATGGAAGCAGTCCTATGTAGACTACCTGACACCATTTAGGTGGTTATTGACCCTGGGGTGTGATGCCCCCATATCATGCACTCAGTGTTGGTCTCTGCCACTGGCAGGTTGCACACTTAGTGGTGGCCATTCCCAGGTTAGCCTTGCTGAATGGAAGTTTATTCCACTGAGCCACACATAGCTTCCATACCTACCATAGGGCCACTTAATGTTTTTTTTTCATTTTTGAAATTGAAGTATAGCTGATTTTAAATATTGTGTTAGTTCCTGGTGTATAGCAAAGTGATTCAGATATACATAGATAGTTACATAGATACATAGATAGATAAATAGATGATAGATAGATGATAGATATATAAATATAGATAGATATAGACATAGATATATCCATTCTCAAATTTTTTCCATTAAAGTTTATTGCAAGATATTGAATATCATTCTCTGTGTTGTACAGTAAGACCTTGTTACCTTGTCATTTATCAATTTTATATATAGTTGTTTGTATCTGCTAATCCCAAATTCCAATTTATCCTTTCCCCCCTTTCCCCCTGGTAACCATAAGTGTGTTTTCTATGTCTGTGAGTCTGTTTCTGTTTTATAAATAAGTTCATTTGTACCATTTTTTAGATTTCACATATATGTGATATCACATGATATTTGTCTTTGTCTGACTTACTTCACTTAGTATGATCATCTCTAGGCCCATCCATGCTGTTGGAAATGGCATTATTTCATTCTTTTTCTATGCCTGAGTAATATTCCATTATTGTATATATGTACTATATCTTCTTTATCCATTCATCTGTTGATGGGTGTTTAAGTGCATCCATGTCTTGACTATTGGTCACTTTGATCATGATCCCACTGGGTGATGACAGGGGTGGCAGAGGAAAGAGACTTACTGGTCCATAGAATGGGTCATTCTATCCACTTGCCTACTGTAATCTTTCTCTGCCAAGGTCACCTTTGGATGAGCATTCACATGGGACACAAGTATCTTTACATATTTTTGCCCATTTAGACAGGTCTATCCATATACCTTTTCCCAAATTTCTTTGTCACCAATTTTTCAACTGTGTTTCTTCCAAGTCCCTGATCATTCAGTCAAATTATCGGCCACAGCCCAAGAATTTGTATATAATGGCATGTCTGATCATTTCTCTTTCCAAGCAAAGTGCACATCCAGGTGCACTGCTCCAAGTCCTGCCCCCTGGGAACATTTCCCTTCGCCACTCTACAGGGATGGCCCAGAAAGGGGCAGTAGTGCTGCAGTTGTCCACTATCAGGTGGTACCTGTGTATCATGCAGAACCATCCATAATCCAGACCCAAGTCTTTTCATCCTCTGTCAAATGGTCATAAGGAGCTCCCCATAAAGCCCTAGGTGAGGCTGGAAGAGAAAAAACAGTGTAGCAGGAGTGGGGACCATGGGCCTTTGGGCCACTTTTTAATGTAATTTACTTGTGCCTTCAGGGTCTACTCAAGCTTGATCTCATACACACCACTTCCATCTGGTGATGGAGGGCTGCTGAGCACACCCAACTTTATGGCTTGTTGGGTCACGAAACACTCAGCTCATGGTGGGCAACTGAGTCATATATATATGGTAACCTGGTGGCCCACAGTTAAGCATTCAGGCTCTACTAAGACTCAGTAGCAGACCAAGAGCTAGTTCTCAAACGGAGAGCAGTTATCTGTGGAGGATGTTGGGGCTTAACTCCAAAATCTTATGGGCCCGGTGGTGATTCACATGTAGACACCTGACAAAGGCTCCAAACATCATCCACAGGATGGATTCTGGGACCCAATGGACCCACTGTGAGACAGACTGAACTAAAACTTCATTGATCATCTGACTTCCATAAGCCCCTACTTTGATTGGAGGACCAGAGTGACTTTTTTGATCTCCTGGAATGAGTGTCAATTCAGAGCCAGTATCCAGTAGTCCCGATAAGTTTGATTATTTCCTTTTCCCCAATACATAAGTACTCTGTAAAAGGTCATAGGTCTATTTGGGGAAGGATGGGAAAAGATTAACCGTATACATTTCCAGTAGTGTGCTTGATTCCTTCCTCAGGGGGGACTTGGCCTCCCTTTTATTCATGAGGCCCTGGGTCTATAAACTGACTTCAGTCTAAGAATTAATTGAAAGATCATGACTCTCTGTTTTATGATTTATTCAGGTTAGACTTTTGCTCACTTGACCTAGAATTTCTCTGCTTATACAGATCAAGTTAATAATTTAGTAAGCTTCCCCTCTATTTCACTTCTAGGAACACCATAATCAACTAGGCACCGTAGGTTTCTGGAACTCAGACTATTCTGATTGCTGCTTCAACTCTGCAATCCATTATGATAACCACACCTGCCTTGCCTTTGGTGGTTCGGTGCCACAACTGACCCCTGCCACTTTGGGAGCCAATTACAGCCACTGCATTTACGTTGCCCAATTAATTCACAGTAGTTCTCACTGAGGTCTGTCCTACAGAGAAAAGCAATCCCGGAGCTATTCAGGGATGCTGAGGTTCTCCTCTCAAATTTCTTTCTCACAATTGTGGTGAAAGGTATGTCTTTTGGACCCTCCCAGGGTGGGTGAACAGGTCTCCCATGACAAATTCCATCTCCCTAAGCCCCTGAATCTGAATCCCTTCTTCCACAGTAAATGAAGGCATCTCTGGCATTTCCAATTCACCGAGGGTCACCTTTTGGCCATGTTTCAGTCAACCAACAAACTAAACTCTTAGAGCCCTTTCTAAGCTGAATGCTAAATTCAGAATCTCTGCTTAGTGGGCCCATGTTCATAAATTTGGCCTGATCCGAATTTATATTCCTTTCACAATTAACCCACACTGTTAGTATTGTTGACTTAAAAAATATTCACAACATATGGACTTCCCTGGTGGAGCAGTGGTTAAGAATCTGTCTTCCAATGCAGGGGGCACAAGTTTGAGCCCTGGTCTGGAAATATCTCACATGCCATGGGGCAAATCACTCCATGTGCCACAACTACTGAGCCTGCTCTCTAGAGCCCATGAGCCACAACTACTGAGCCCGTGTGCCACAACTACTGAAGCCCATGTGCCTAGAGACTGTGCTCCACAACAAGAGAAGTCACCACAATGAGAAGCCCGTGCACTGCGATGAAGAGCATCCCCCACTCTCCACGACTAGAGAAAGCCGTGCACAGCAATGAAGGCCCAACACAGCCAAAAAGAAATAAGTAAATAAATAAATTTATTAAAAATATATTTGCAACCTAAAAGCTGAGAGTTATGCTTTATTTGATGGGAGTTTTTAAGACTTCAAGCCCAGGAGGCAGCATCTCAAGTAACCCTGAGAGAACTGCTCCAAGGAGACGAGGGGGAAGCCAGGATATATAGGAGTTTTTCAACAAAGGGCAGGTTGCCTGAACATCAGAAGATTATTGTAAATTAAAGAAAACCAGATATCCCAAGTTAAGGAATTTAGTGCATTTCTATGTATGGCAACATCTTATGTAAAAACCCAAACAAACTTTTTGGCCAACCCAGTACAAGAGCCTGGGCTCAGTGAAATCATTCCTTTGATATGCACCTCAGCTATCTGGGGCCAACATCCTGTATTTTCTCATCCTGAGTTTCTTCAGGGCTCACCATGGGGAGTAGCTGCAGTCTGATGGCTGCTAGATGGCAGGTGTTCTTTCCTTCCTGAGTTTCCCCAGGGCTCATGTTGGAGGGCTGTGATGCTGATGACTGTGACATCCTTTGTTTACTCACATGGCAGGAAATATTCCATTCCTAAATATCCATCTCACACGGGTTACTCAGATTTCTGTCTGTAGAAATTAAAGAATTCAAATAGTTCTTTTGGAGTATAACACAATTCCTCATTGCTCTTCACCTTTAGGTGCCTGTAGAGACTGAATTTGGTTGAATGTGTAACAGCAGAGGGGTGGTGTTGGAGGCAGGATCCTGAGGAGAATCAGTCATGTCTTGCAAGACAGCTGCCTCAGGGGCAGCTACTAGAGTTTCCTCAGACAGCACAAGGTTAATCCCTTCAGACGGAGATGGAGAAGCAAGTATCCCGGAATGGGAGTTGAGAGACTTCTTCCATTGGCAAAGAAGATTCACCAGAATTCAGGGGCTCGGTGTCCTGAGCTTCATTCTGGTCTTCCTGCAAATTACCATCCCGATTTGTAGGATCAGAGTCTTTCCCAGACAATGCCCTCACTTTATCAGTGGAAGCTTTGAAAGCCTGGGAGTTCAACTTTTGCATAATTCAGCCATTCACAGGGTGAGAGTTCGCATTTGATTTTCAGTAATTGCAAGCCCTGAAACTTCAAGAGATAAGAGTCTCCTAGGACTCAGAGAGAAGTTTTGAGGTCGTCTCTGTGGCCCCTGAGCTGGGAAATTGAACCCCTGAGCTCACCTTCTTCTCACCCCACTTTGTCCAGAGACATGAGGAGTAACCAGCCAACATTATTGTATTTGTTAATTTTCAAAAAATGTTCAAATTTATCAGATCCAGAGTCACTCAGCTCCGTGCTTCTTATAAGTGGTTGGTTAGGAGAAAATGCAGATATTTTGTGTATCTGTATTGCTAGAACACATCCATGGATTATCAGTGCTCTCTCTTCTACTGGAAATAGAGTCATTAGCATCTTTACACCTAATCAGATTAGAGGATGTATTCCAGAAATTCAGGAACTAATTCAGAAATTTCAACATTCTCTTCCTCTAGGATCACTCTCAGTATCAAAAATCTGAACTAGTCCATAACCTTTGTCCCTTGACATGGAATATTCTCACAGCTCCAAGGAGAAGATAGCCCTGAAGTCTATATAGTTTGGCACCAGTGTTAAGTCTAATATCTATAATTATACAGTCTTGCGAGCTTAACGATAGACAATCAACCTCACAATGGTGAAGCATGAAAAGAATAATCTCAACAAAAATCTTGTTCAGAAAAAGAGTGGAAAACAGGAATCTGTGGCTGATGTAAATTATCCTGGTCAGGAAGAGAGAAAATGCTCATTTCTGAAAGGAGACCCAGTGCCTCAGGATGAAGGCTGGGAGATTCTGGCTTTCTGGGAAGAGCACCCTGTCCACAGTTTATGTTCACAATCTACAGCCACATCTTTATTGGACCTTGGAGCTAAATATCCTTCTCTGAGGCTGTCCAGCTTTCACACCAAGTTCTGCTTGCATGGCTTCAACAGCAATCAGCTTCTCTAAGTTTGAACATCATTGACTACAGACCTTTGTGTGTGCCTGTGTGATTATTTTTAATCTCCTAATTCATTTTCTTAAGAATCAACTGGCTTCTTATCTATTTGCTTCTGGTCAATTTTATGCATAAATAACCAGAACTAAAGACCACTTGGAGATCTCCTTATTTGTTCCTTTGCTACTTCAATTTCCCAAGGATGAATGGTTCAAAATGTGGGGAATATTAATAATAAGCCACTCAATTCCTCTTCTGTTGCTTTGTGTAACACCAAAACTTTCTTTTCCACTAACTCTCGAGACATTGCTTCTTCAAAATACCATAGCACTGAACTTAGTCTGTCTCTCCTTAGGTGTTTGTTTAGTGTCAAAATCTTTGGCTTATTTACTTTTCTCTCATTTTATTCTCAAACAAATATCTGAGACAGAAAGGCCTGGCATTATTTGTAGATGTGATTGTGGAAGACGTCAAAGCTCAAAGTGTTTAACAGATGTCCCAAGGCAGCATAGCTGGATGTGTGGTGGTCCTGGGATGAGAATTCTGTACACTGTTTCCTAATTCAGGATCCTTGTGCTCTACCACAAATTGTACTAATACTGAAGTTTACTGGCCATCCTCAAAACTTCCTATTACTGGCAATATTAAATACACACCTTGAAAATTATTCCTTCTGAGGAATAACTACTTCAACTCCTTGAGCTGAAAAGCCATGCCAGTGTCCTAGTGCAGACACAAGCTGAAGGGAATGTTCTTACAATCTCTTCTCTGACCAGCTGAGTTTCCATGAGAGTGAA
The DNA here is from genome assembly GCF_963924675.1 of Phocoena phocoena. Classification (NCBI taxonomy): domain Eukaryota; kingdom Metazoa; phylum Chordata; class Mammalia; order Artiodactyla; family Phocoenidae; genus Phocoena; species Phocoena phocoena. The sequence goes on along the minus strand of NC_089227.1, from coordinate 4,814,712 downwards.
TTACATCTGAGAGAATCATTACTATTGGCTCTCCATCATTAGTTTGCATCAGAATCACTTGGAGTGCTGGTTAAAAGGCAGGTTGCTCTGTCCCACCCTCAGAGTTCCAAAGTCAGTAAGTCTAGGGTGGGACTTCAAAAGGTGCCTGTCAGGTCTCCAGATGTGTTACCCCCAGGACCACACTTTGAGAAATTCTTTGTTAATATTTGTTATGTATTAAATTGACTGGACCATGGTGTCCAGATATTTGCTCAGACATTATTCTAAGGTGAAGATATTTCTGGATGAGATTAACATCTAAAGAGCAAAACAGATCATTCTCCCTGATGTGGGTGGCCCTCACCCAATCATGTGAAGGCTGTAATAGAACAAAAAGTTTGATCCTGCCCTGCTTTAGAGAGAATTCCTCCTGTCTGGCTGTTTGAAACTAGGACAATGGCTTTTTCCTGCTCTCAGACTTGGACTGGAATGACACCATCAACTCTCTTGGGTGTCCAGCTTGTTGACTTACCTTTCAGTTCTTGGGATGTGTTAGCCTCTATAATTATATATATATATATATATATATATATATATATATATATATATATATATATATATGTGTGTGTGTGTGTGTGTGTACACACACACACACACATACACACCCTATTAGTTCTGCTTCCCTAGAGAATCTGACTAATACACTGCCACTAAAGGAAACCTGTCCAGGTCACAATGAATATTGGAAATGTGAGACAGGCTGATATTCAAAAAGAGGATGACAGTTAGATTAAAAAAAAAAAAAAAAAGGAGCCAAGTAAGCAGCAGAGGCAAGGCTTGGAAATCCATAGGCTTTCAGTTTCTGTGCAAACATTCTTGTTTTATTTTCCCCCAGCTCTTGGTAATCAAAATGACCATTCACAGAATGCATTTGTCAACACAGCTGTATTTGAGGGATATTTTTTTTTCTCACAGAAATGAATGGCTCCCTTTAAACAAGCCCCTTCTCAGTTCCCACCCTAGATCTTTGAAAAGCATATTGATTATATACAATGCAGTTGCAGCAGGCAGACTCTCCCACCCGCTCCATTGGGACTGTCTATCTACCACCTTCTGGCACTGCTCACCTTCTCACTCTTTGCTGTTCCTCAGTCTTTCTTTCCCCTGTTACAACACAAACCACATTGTGCCATGCTATTGTTTTTCTGTCTCTTCCACTGATTTTTGGACACTTAAGGGCCGAGTCCGTATTTCTTCACCTTTGTGTTCTCTATGCTTCTCGATTGCCAAAGAATTACTCCTGATAGATTTTACATGTGCAGGGATGTAGCGGAAAAATCATAAGAATGAACATGGGTTCAATAACAGAGATGCCATATATGCCCAATGATCCTAAACTCAATGAATAAATAAATAAACTATTGAATAAGATTATTACTTAAATGTAAAACTTAAGCAAAGGGAGTCAGCATAATATAGTGATTTTAATCCTGAGCTTTAGATTAAGATAAGTGGGAATTTAGCAAGTTGTTTAAACTCTCTCAACCTCAGTGTTGTTATATAAAAAATTAAGGCAATACCAGTACTTCCTGGTACAATATAGAGGAATATTGTATGTATCAGGGAAGATGAAACACATAAATCCCTAAGGCCAGGATCTAACCAGTATTTAAATATTAGCAATTATGATTTTATTTAATTTCCTGTGGCCTATAAATTGCTTTGACTGCTCCGTCTAAGATATAAGTATTCCTCACTACTCTGATCAAGGGTTAAAAGTAACAGAACTGATTGTCAAAAGTTGAGAGTGTTCTGCTGAATTCAGAATATTTTGAGTCCTGTGGTACATTTGCTTAGGCTTTGCAATAGTTTAAAAATCAGATCAAAATATGTATATATATTTTTCAGCTGAGTATACTCTCTTCCCTATATGCAAATGTATTAAGTCTGAGGTGGGGATGTGACTAGAGGAGACCTTTGGGGTGACTATTAAAAAATGCAGATCACAATATACACTACAGATGAGCTAATAAATTTGGTTGGAAGTACTCCTTGGCATGAGCCCTCCTGGAGTCCACCATTAGTCCCATCAAAGAGCCTGTAGGCTCCAGTGCTGCATCACCTCAGGTCAAACAACCAACAGGGAGGGAACTCAGCCCCACCCATCAGCAGTCAAGCAGATTAAAGTTTTACTGAGCTGTGCCCAACAGAGCAACAACCAGCTCTACCCACCACCACTACTTCCCATCAGGAAACTTGCACAAGCCTCTTAGATAGCCTCATCCACCAGAGGGCAGACAACAGAAGCAAGAAGAACTGCAATCCTGCAGCCTGTGGAAAGATAAACACATTCACAGAAAGATAGACAAAATGAAAATGGAGAGGGCTATGTACCAGATGAAGGAACAAGATAAAACCCCAGAAATGCAACTAAATTAGTGGAGATAGGCAACCTTCCAGAAAAAATAATTCAGAATAATGATAGTGAAGATGAACCAGGACTTTGGAAAAGAATGGAGGCAAAGATTGAGAAGATGCAAGAAGTGTTTAACAAAGACTTAGAAGAAGTAAAGAACAAACAAACAGAGATGAACAATATAATAATGGAAATGAAAAATATACTAGAAGGAATCAATAGCAGAATAACTGAGGCAGAGGAAAGGATAAGTGACCTGGAAGACAGAAAGGTGGCATTCACTGCTGCAGAACAGAATAAAGAAAAAAGAATGAAAAGAAATGTAGACAGCCTAAGAGACATCTGGGACAATATTAAATGCACCAACATTCACATTATAGGGGTCCCAGAAGGAGAAGAGAGAGAGAAAGGACCGAAGGAGATTTTTGAAGAATCGAAAATTCCCTAACATTGGAAAGTAAATAGCCTCCCAAGTCCAGGAAGTGCAGAGAGTTCCAAGCAAGATAAACTCAAGGAGCAACATACCAAAACACACAGTAATCAAATTGACAAAAATTAAAGACAAAGAAAAAAGCAACAAGGGAAAAATGACAAACAACATAAAAGGGGACTCCCATAAGTTTAACAACTGATTTCTCAGCACAAACTCAACAAGCCAGAAGGGAGTGACATGATATATTTAAAGTGATGAAAGGGAAAAAAAACTACAAACAAGATTACTCTACCTGGAAAGGAGTTACAGGGGGAAAAATGTAAAAAAACACAAACACATGGAAGCTAAACAATACATTACTAAATAACCAAGAGATCACTGAAGAAATCAAGGAAGAAATCAAAAAACACCTAGAGACAAATGACAATGAAAACATGACAATCCAAAACCTATGGGATGCAGAAAAAGCATTTTTAAGATGGAAGTTTATAGCAATGCAATCCTACCTCAGAAAACAAGAAAAATCTCAAATAAAGAATCTAACCTTACACCTAAAGGAACTGGAGAAAGAAGAGCAAACAAAACCCAAAGGTAGTAAAAGGAAAGAAATCATAAAGATCAGAGCAGAAATAAATAGAATCTGAAAACAATAACAAAGATCAATAAAACTAAAAGCTGGTTCTTTAAAAAGATAAACAAAGTTGATAAACCTTTAGCCAGACCCATCAAGAAAAAGAGGGAGAGGACTCAAATCAATAAAATTAAAAATTAAAAAAGAGACATTACAATGGACACCGACGAAATACAAAGCATCCTAAGAGACTACTACAAGCAATACATTTTATTGTCCACGCCAATAAAATGGAAAATCTGGAAGAAATTCGTAGAAAGGTATAACCTTCCAATTCTGAACCAGGAAGAAATAGAAAATATGAACAGACCAATCACACATAATGAAATAGAAACTGTGATTAAAAATCTTCCAACAAACAAATCCAGGATCAGATGACTTCACAGGTGAATTCTACCAAACATTTAGAAAAGAGCTAACACCCATCCTTCTCAAACTCTTCCAAAAATTTGTGGAGGAAGGAACACTCTCAAACTCATTCTACGAGGCAACCATCACCCTGATACCAAAACCAGACAAAGATACTATAAAAAAAGAAAATTACAGACAAATATCACTGATGAATATAGATGCAAATATCCTCAACAAAATACTAGCAAACAGAATCCAACAACACATTAAAAGCATCATACACCATGATAGAGTGGGATTTACCCCAGGGATGCAAGGATTCCTCAATATACACAAATCAATCAATGTGATACACCATATTAACAAACTGAAGGAGGAAAACCATATGATCATCTCAATAGATGCAGAAAAAGCTTTTGACAAAATTCAACACCAATTTATGATAAAAACTCTCCAGAAAGTGAACATAGAGTGAAGCTACTTCAACATAATAAAGGCCATATATGACAAACCCACAACAAACACCATTCTCAAAGGTGAAAAACTGAAAACATTTCCTCTAAGATCAGGAACAAGACAAGGATGTCCACTCTTGCCACTATAATTAAGAACAGTTTTGGAAGTCTTAGCCATGGCAACCAGAGAAGGAAAAGAGATACAAGGAATACAAATTGGAAAAGAAGAAGTAAAACTGTCACTGTTTGCAGATGATATGATACTATCCATATATAATCCAAAAGATATCACCAGAAAACTACTAGATCTAATCAATGAATTTGGTAAAGTTGCAGGACACAAAATTAATGCACAGCAATCTCTTGCATTCCTATACTCTAACAAAGAAAGATCAGAAAGAGAAATTAAGGAAACAATCCCATACACCATTGTAACAAAAAGCATAAAATACCTAGGAATAAATCTACCTAAGGAGGTAAAAGGCTTGTACTCAGAAAACTATAAGACACTGATGAAAGAAATTCAGGATGACACAAACAGACGGAGAGATATACCATGTTCTTGGATTGGAAGAATCAATAATGTGAAAATGACCGTATTACCCAAAACAACCTGCAGATTCAATGCAATCCCTATCAAATTACCAATGGCACTTTTCACAGAATTAGAACAAGTCTTCTACAATTTGTATGGAGACATAAAAGACCCTGAATAGCCAAAGCAATATTGAGAAAGAAAAACAGAGCTGGAGGAATGAGGCTCCCCAACTTCAGACTATACTACAAAGCTACAGTAATCAAGACACTATGGTACTGGCCCCAAAACAGAACTGTACATCAATGCAACAGGATAGAAAGTCCAGAGATAAACCCACGCACCTATGGTCAACTAATCTATGACAAATGAGGCAAGGATATACAGTGGAGAAAAGACAGTCTCTTCAGTAAGTGGTGTTGGGAAAACTGGACAGTTACATGTAAAAGAATGAAATTAGAACACTCCCTAACACCATACACAAAAATAAATTCAAAATGTATTAAAGACCTAAATGTAAGACTGGACACTATAACACTCTTAGAGGAAAACACAGGAAGAACATTCTTTGACATAAATTACAGCAAGATCTTTTTTGACCCACCTCCTAGAGAAATGGAAATAAAAACAAAAATAAACAAATGGGACCTAATGAAACTTAAAATCTTTTGCAAAGCAAAGGAAACTATAAACAAGACAAAAAGACAACCCTCAGAATGGGAGAAAATATTTGGAAATGAATCAAGTGACAAAGGATTAATCTCCAAAATATATAAACAGCTCATGCAGCTCAATATTAAAAAAAACAAAGAACTCAATCAAAAAATGGTCAGAAGACCTAAACAGATATTTCTCCAAGTAGACATACAGATGGCCAAGAAGCACATGAAAAGCTCCTCAACATCACTAACTATTTGAGAAAAGCAAATCAACAATACTGTGAGGCATCACCTCACGCTGGTTAGAATGAGCATCATCAGAAGATGTGCAAACAACAAATGCTAGAAAGGGCGTGGAACAAAGAAAACTGTCTTGCACTATTGGTGGGAATATAAAGTGATATAGCCACTATGGCAAACAGCATGGAGATTCCTTAAAAAAATAAAATAGAATTACCATATGGCCCAGCAATCTCACTAGTGAGCATATACACGGAGAAAACCATAATTCAAAAAGACACATGCATCTCAGTGTTTATTGCAGAACTATTTACAATAGCCAGGTCATGGAAGTAACCTAAATGCCTATTGAACATAGATAAGGAAAGGTTAAAGAAGATGTGGTACATGTATACAATGGACTATTACTCAGCCATAAAATGGAACGAAATTGGGTCATTTGTAGAGACGTGGATGGACCCAGAGACTGTCATACAGACCAAAGTAAGTCAGCAAGAGAAAAACAAATATCATATATTAACGCATATATGTGGAATATAGAAAAATGGTACAGATGAACTGGCAGAAATAGAGACACAGATGTAGAGAACAAACATATGAACACTAAGGGGAAAAATGGGGTGGGGGGTAGTGGTGGTGGGATGAATTGGGAGATTGGGATTGACATATATTCACTAATATGTATTAGATAGTTTAATAGGAACCTGCTGTATAAAAAATAAAATAAATTCAAAAGAGATATTTATGAAATAAAAAAAAATTGCTGGGTGGGTTTACCACCCAGTAAAATAAATAAATAAATAAATAAAAGTAAAATAATATATTAAAAAGAAATAAATTATTTTAAACCTTGTCAATTGTGAAGACTCCTGTATGTTACAGAAACTGAGGACATTGAATAACATTACATGTATGAAGTCTTCCCCTTGGAATCTCTCCATCTTAACATCACTGGACATGTGATGATGAGTGATGGCCTCAGCAGAGCATGCAACTTCATCATCTATGCATCCTGGTTTCCATCTGGTTGATTATGACCATCTAATTAATTTCAGCCCTCCCATATGACATAATACTTGCCAGGAAGATGTTCTATGATGCAGAATTTTTAATGACTGTGCAGAAACCCTGATGTAGCTTATGAATCTTTTAATCATGTGTTAAAGATTTCTCAATATCATTTAGGATGCTTAACCTGCTGTTTTTAGTTCAGAGAAACAAAGATGTGATAAATCAGAAACAGTTCCTCAGATGCACCTGGTTTACATTTTAAAGTTCATATCTAGGCTTCGGTTTTAGGCATTGAATGGGAGAATCTGACTCTTGGGACAGATAATGAGATTTTTATGAATCTTGGGATACACACTCTAATTTTTAGTTCCTCACTAGGTACTGAGAAACTTAGGAGCAACGTACTAACTCTATTCCACCATGGATTCACCTGAAGTGCTATTACTTCATGCTCTGTAAAGCCTGTTCTCAACTCAGGGAGCTCCATGTGGCATTTAAACATTTGAATGTAAACTTTACTTGCTTACCATGAAGCAAGTAAAGACTAAAATGGAAAGTAGGAAAACTCTTCTAAGGCAATGATTTCACCACTGGTAACATCGTTTTAAAACCTATATGAAATAAGTTCAATTTAACCAATTTAATCAATTCAATATAATCAATTCAATTTAATCCAATGCATGCCCTCCCTAAACGCTGGACATCTACACATGCCATGGTCTTCATGCCTACAGCACTCCACTGCACACTCAACACTCACTCCTAACATGCTAATCCCCATTCATCCAACAGATCTCAGTTTAGATTCTTCTACATGACCACAGAGAGGCTTACTTCACTCTCAAAAGTGTTAGCTTTCTCTGCACATCATCTGTTTTTCTCTGCATCCCACTCTGTTTTCAATACACTTCTTTTCATCTATGACTGGCCATGAAGTTCCCAGAGTACAACTCATGTCTCAGTCACTGCTGTGGCCTCAAGTTGAGTGGTGTGTCTCCAAAGAGAATATGTTTCAATAAATATCTGTTAAGTGACTAAGTGAATGTCTGACAAACATTTGAGAGAACTTACAGTGTATTAAACATTCTGTTCAAGATGAAGATGAAATATCTATTGGGTTTTTTTTGAAAGTACTACCACTTCAATGGCAAGAGGGATCTTAATCTCAGTTGGCTTAGTGACTCGATTAAAATTCATTTACAAGAGGAGCTTCAAGATGGTAGAAGAGTAAGATGTGGAGATCACCTTCCTCTCCACAAATACATCAGAAATACATCTACATATGGAACAACTCCTACAGAACACCTCCTGAATGATGGCAGAAGACCTCAGACCTCCCCAAAGGTAAGAAACTCCCCACGTACCTGGGTAAGGCAAAGAAAAAGAAACAACAGAGACAAAAGAATAGGGATGGGACCTGCACCAGTGGGAGGGAGCTGTGAAAGAGGAATGGTTTCCACACACTAGGAAGCCCCTTCACGGGAGGAGACTGTGGATGGTGGAGGGGGAAAGCTTCGGAGCCACAGAGGAGAGCACAGCAACAGGGATGCAAAGGACAAAGCGAGGATATTCCTGCACAGAGGATCGGTGCCGACCAGAACTCACCAGCCCGAGAGGCTTGTCTGCTTCCCGGCCGGGGTGGGCGGGCCTGGGAGCTGAGGCTCGGGCTTCAGTTGGATCCCAGGGAGAGGGCTGGGGTTGGCTGCATGAACACAGCCTGAAGGGGGCTAGTGCACCACAGCTAACCAGGAGGGATTCCAGGAAAAAGACGAAGAGGCAAGTGAGTTTTTCTTGCCTCTTTGTTTCCTGGTGCACGAGGAGAGGGGATTAAGAGCGCCACTTAAAGGAGCTCCAGAGGACAGGCATGAACTGCGACTATCAGTGCAGACCTAAGAGACGGGCATGAGACACTAAGGCTGCTGCTGCGGCCAACAAAAAGCCTGTGTGCAAGCACAGGTCACTCTGCACACTTCCCCTCCCGGGAGCCTGTGCAGCCCAGCACTGATGGGGTGCCGTGATCCAGGGACAACCTCTCCGGGAGAACACAGGGTGCACCTCAGGCTTTTCCAACGTCATGCTGGTCTCTGCTGCCACAGGCTTGCTCCGCATTCTGTACTCCTTCTTCCCCCCAGCCTGAGTGAGCCTGAGCCCCTGATTCAGCTGCTCCTTTAACTCCGTCCTGTCTGAGTGAAGAACAGACGACCTCAGGCGACCTACACACAGAGGCAGGGCCAAATCCAAAGCTGAACACCAGGATCTGTGCGAACAAAGAAGAGAAAGGGAATTTTCTCTCAGCAGCCTCAGGAGCAGTGGATTAAATCTCCACAATCAACTTGATGTACCCTGCATCTGTGGAATACCTCAATAGACAACAAATCATCCCAAATTGAGTAGGTGGACTTTGGGAGCAATGATATATTGTTTTTGTCCTTTCTTCTCTTTTTGTGAGTGTGTACGTGTATGCTTCTTTGTGTGATTTTGTCTGTATAGTTTTGCTTGTACCATTTGTCCTAGGGTTCTGCTGTCTGATTTTTTTTGTTTGTTTGTTTTTTTTAAGTATAGATTTTAGTGCTTCTTACCATTGCTGGATTTGTTTTTTGGTTTGGTTTCTCTCTTCTTTCTTTCTTTTTGTTTTGTTACTTTTAAAAATTTTGTTTTAATAATTATTGTTTATTTTTTATTTTAATAACTTTATTTTATCTTCTTTCTTTCTATTGTTTTATTTTTTTCTCTCTCTCTTTTATTCTGAGCCAGAATAACAGGCTCTTGGTGCTCCAGCCAGGCGTCAGGGCTGTACCTCAGAGGTGGGAGACCCAAGTTCAGGACATTGGTCCCCAAGAGACCTCCCAGCTCCACATAATATCAAGTGGCAACAATCTCCCAGAGATCTCCATCTCAATGCCAGGACCCAGCTGGCACTCAACAACCAGCAAGCTACAGTGCTGGACACCCTATGCCAAACAACTAGCAAGACAGGAACACAACACTACCCATTAGCAGAGAGGCTGTCTAAAATCAAAAAAGGCCACAAACACCCCAAAACACACCACCAGATGTGGACCTGCCCACCAGAAAGACAAGATACAGCCTCATCCGCCAGAACACAGGCACTGGTCTCCTTTACCAAGCCTACACAACCCACTGAACCAAACTCAGCCAGTGGGGGCACACACCAAAAACAACGAGAACTATGAAACTGCAGCCTGTGAAAAGGAGACCCCAAACACAATAAGTTAAACAAAATGAGAAGACAGAGAAACACACAGCAGATGAAGGAGCAACGTAAAAACCCACCAGACCTAATAAATGGAGAGAAAATAGGCAGTCTACTTGAAAAAAAAAATTCAGAATCATGATAGTAAAGATGATACAAAATTTTAGAAATAGAATGGAGAAAATACAAGAAACATATAACAAGGACCTAGAAGAACTGAAGAGCAAACAAATAGTGATGAACAACACAATAAATGAAATTAAAAATTCCCTAGAAGGGATCAATAGCAGAATAACTGGGGCAGAAGAACAGATAAGTGACCTGGAAGATAAACTACTGGATATAACTACTGCAGAGCAGAATAAAGAAAAAAGAATGAAAAGAATTGAGGACAGTCTCAGAGACCTCTGGGACAACATGACACACACCAACATTTGAATTATAGGGGTCCCAGAAGAAGAAGAGAAAAAGAAAGGGACTGAGAAAATATTTGACAAGATAATAGTTGAAAACTTCCCTAATATGGGAAAGGAAATAGTTAATCAAGTTCAGGAAGGACAGAGGGTCCAATACAGGATAAGTCCAAGGAGAAACACACCAAGACACATATTAATAAAACTATCAAAAATTAAATACAAAGAAAAACTATTAAAAGCAGCAAGTGACAAATAACACACAATGGAATCCCTATACGTTTAACAGCTGATCTTTCAGCAGAAGCTCTGCAAGCCAGAAGGGAATGGCAGGGCATGTTTAAAGTGATGAAGGAGAAAAACCTACAACCAAGATTACTCTACACAGCAAGGATCTCATTCAGATTCGATGGATAAATTAAAACCTTTACAGACAAGCAAAAGCTAAATAAATTCAGCACCACCAAACCACCTTTTCAACAAATGCTAATGGAACTTCTCTAGGCAGGAAACACAAGAGAAGGAAAAGATCTACAATAAGTAACTCAGAACAATTCAGAAAATGGTCATAGGAACGTACATACTGATAATTACCTTAAATGTAAATGGATTAAATGGTCCAACCAAAATATATAGAGTGGCTGAATGGATACAAAAACAAGACCCATATATATGTTGTCTACAAGAGAACTACTTCAGACCTAGAGACACATACAGACTTAAAATAAGGGGATGGAAAATGATATTCCATGAAAATGGAAATCAAAAGAAAGCTGGAGTAGCAATTCTCATATCAGACAAAACAGACTTTAAAAGAAAGACTATTTGAAGACACAAAGAAAGACACTACATAAAGATCAAGGGATCAATCCAAGAAGAAGATACAAAAATTGTAAATATTTATGCACCCAACATACAATCACCTCAATATATAAGGCAAATACTAACAGCCATAAAAGCGGAAATCAACAGTAATACAGTCATACTAGGGAACTTTAACACCCCACTTTCACCAATGGAAAGATCATCCAAAATGAAAATAAATAAGGAAACACAAGCTTTAAATGATACATTAAACAAGATGGACTTAGCTGATATTTATAGGTCATTCCATCCAAAAACAACAGAATACACTTTCTTCTGATGTGCTCATGGAACATTCTCCAGGATAGATCATATCTTGTGTCACAAATCAAGCCTTGGTAAATGTAAGAAAATTGAAATTGTATCAAATATCTTTTCTGAGCACAATGCTATGAGACTAGCTATCAATTACCAGAAAAAAATCTGTACAAAATACAAACACATGGAGGCTAAACAATACACTACTTAATAAACAAGAGATCACTGAAGAAATCAAAGAGGAAATCAAAAAATACCTAGAAACAAATGACAATGAAAACACGATGACCCAAAACCTATGGGATGCAGCAAAAGCAGTTCTAAGAGGGGAGTTTATGGCAATACAATCCTACCTTAAGAAACAAGAAACATCACAAATAAACAACCTAAACTTACACCTAAAGCAACTAGAGAAAGAAGAACAAAAGAACCCCAAAGTTAGCAGAAGGAAAGAAATCATAAAGATCAGATCAGAAATAAATGAAAAAGAAATGAAGGAAATGATAGAAAAGATCAACAAAACTAAAAGCTGGTTCTTTGAGAAGATAAACAAAATTCATAAACCATTAGCCAGACACATCAAGAAAAAAAGGGAGAACACTCAAATCAATAGAATTAGAAATGAAAAAGGAGAAGTAACAACTGACACTGCAGATATACAAAGGATCATGAGAGATTACTACAAGCAGCTTTATGTCAATAAAATGGACAACGTGGAAGAAATGGACAACTTCTTAGAAAAGCACAACGTTATGAGACTGAACCAGGAAGAAATAGAAAATATGAACAGACCAATCACAAGCACTGAAATTGAAACTGTGATTACAAACCTTCCAACAAACAAAAGCCCAGGACCAGATGGCTTCACAGGTGAGTTCTATCAAACATTTAGAGAAGAGCTAACACCTATCCTTCTCAAACTCTTCCAAAATATAGGAGAGGGAGGAACACTCCCAAACTCATTCTACGAGGCCACCATCATCCTGATACCAAAATCAGACAAAGATGTCACAAAGAAAGAAAACTACAGGCCAATATCACTGATGAACATAGATTCAAAAATCCTCAACAAAATACTAGCAAACACAATCCAACAGCACATTAAAAGGATCATACACCATGACCAAGTGGGGTTTGTCCCTGGAATGCAAGGATTTTTCATTATATGGAAATCGACCAATATGATACACCATATTAATAAACTGAAGGAGAGGGCTTCCCTGGTGGAGCAGTGGTTGAGAGTCCGCCTGCCGATGCAGGGGACACAGGTTCGTGCCCCGGTCCGGGAAGATCCCACATGCCGCGGAGCGGCTGGACCCGTGAGCCATGGCCGCTGAGCCTGTGCGTCCAGAGCCTGTGCTCCGCAATGGGAGAGGCCACAACAGTGAGAGGCCTGCGTACTGAAAAAAAATAAATAAATAAAAAAAATAAACTGAAGGAGAAAAAAACATATGATCATCTCAATAGATGCAGAAAAAGCTTTTGACAAAATTCAACACCATTTACGATAAAAATCCTACAGAAAGTATGTATAGAGGGAACTTTCCTCAACATAATAAAGGCCATATATGACAAAATATTACAGAAAAAGAAAAGTAGTGCTCAATACATCTTATAAACACTGAATCTTTAGGAAGATATTAGAAAACTAAATTCAGAAACATATAAAAAGAATATACACAATGACTAAGTGGGATTTTTTTTTAGGAATACAAAGTCACTGTGACATCTGAAAATTAATTGACATATCATATTAATGAAGAAGAGAAAAAAATATGATCACTCAGACATAAAAATCAGTTGACATAACTCAACACCTCATGTATGTAAATTATATAAAATGTCCATGATAAGCAAACTTATATATAAAATTAACTTCAATGTAATTCAATTTGCAGTAATAAATTGGAGTTTTGTACATTTAAAGGAAGTGATCACATTATTTGAAGCATTAAATTAATTAGTTTTATTTGAATGTTTATTATATTTCTAAAATTATTCCTTTTCTATAAACCTGCAGGATGAAAGCAAAAATATATTCATTTTTTAATTCATTTAAAGGGTGAAATTAAACTGTCAGGACTAAAATAAACCACCTAAAATTAAAAAATACTCTAGTATTTCTATCTTCTAACACAATTCAATATATTATTTTAATTTTTGCTTCTATTAAAACAAATTTGCTGAACACATTTATTTGTTGCCATCTAAGTGAACACCATGGCACAGAGATAACACAGATGATAGATGATAGATAGATAGATAGATAGATAGATAGATAGATAGATAGATAGATAGATAGGTTTCCTGCATATTGGGGATATTGATCATGCTTTCTGTCTGTGATTTAATTCTTCAACTAATAAAAACAAAAAAAAAAATTCAGTATGCTTATTTATGTAATGCTTAACTGTAACTTGGGGTATTTCAAATTTCATTTATACCTCTTAGTATAGTTTTGAAAATAAAACTAAAGGAAATTTGTATTGGAGAAAGAATTATGTTGCCAGTTTAAAATGTTGGGAATATTAAGATGATCTATAAAGTTACTTTTATTAATTCTATTCCTATTTAAGTAGATGGGAAAAACTTATTTCCTAATCTCAAAAAAATGTTTTTTGGTCTTTTGAAAATCTTATACACAGCACAATGTTTTGAAATTATCCACTTATCACATGGTTTTGAAATTATTGCTTGCTTATATATCTTCTCTCCTAAATGTATAGTAGGAACTGTGCTTTTTCACCATTATATCGCAATTACTTGGGCAGATATGTGGCTTTCAATAATGTCTGCTTAAAGAATAAATAGTGACTACATTCAATACATTTTTGGCATAATTTAAGCTAAATATTGAGCACATCCTAGAGTTTCTGAAATAATCTTGGTTTTCATAATGGGAAACTTGATTTTTCCAGGTGAATTTTATTTATCTTTAATAATTTTACTGGTCCTTGATTAGCTGTATATTTCATTTTCTCAATTACATAAAAAATTATGAACTCTACTTTTAGATCAAATCATTAACATCTTAGAGAAAAAATATTTTATTATATTTTTGACAACGTTTAGTTGCTTTTTCTTTATTTTCAAGAATAGCTGTCATTTCCATAAAACATATATCAGATATAAAGTTCTGCTAAAATTTTTACTCACTCTATAAATCCTTACCAAAATTTGATTTGATTTTATGAGAAAATACTTTAAATTTTATATTCTTAAGATCTTTGATTATTCATGATCTTCAGATATCCTCTTTCTCTTCTAATAAATACTATGCATGTTTGGCATAATTATTCACATATTATAGATGGATAAGCTGAATTTCCCAGAAGTGGTGATTGTTGAAATCAAGAAAATGCTAAGTGTCAGAGCTACAACTGAAACCCAAATGTGGACGACAAGGTACCAGCTCTGTGCTCCTCATGGTTACCTTATACTACATACTTAAAGATGGTTAAACACAAAATTACTTTTATCCACTTATCAGATGATTTTTGACAATGTTTATAATCTATAGAGGTTGAAATATATTTTAGATTGTATTATCTATCACATATTTAAAATCTTCTTTTCCTTTGTTGATTTAGATATTTTTCTGCCTTGGAAATTTCAACTGTATGAATAGAGCACAAAATGAGTGGCTAAATAGAAGCCTTTTGATTAATTTGATTGACGTAGACAGGTAATTAATATCCAACTAATTCTTATATCTTTCTTCAGCTTACTTGAGAGGGATGGATTTCTCAATAAACCCGACATCTTTTAGCATCAGTGATCAATATATATGAATTAAAAAACAGTGGTTGTGGAATGTCAAACATATTCTTTCCTTCTCCAGGTTGCAAGTTAAAGAAAGGAGAACTGTCACAAAAGATTGGAATTTGTATGACATACTGATAGTTTAAGTGTACATGTAAAGAGAGTACTAAACAGAAACTTTCTGGAAATCTAATTTTCTTTATAATCTCTCTGAAGAGGCATTAAACTATAGTGTAAAATAACAGAATTTGGTTTAATTTAAGCCTTCTAAATGTATGTTTTCTACTAAGTATAATCCAGAAGTCAGATTACATTATACTGAAATTTGTGATTAAATGAAATTGGCTTGGTTTTTCCATCCCTTACTCTGTGTGAAGTTCATCATCTTTCCAAGATTTCTGCTGTAATTAGACTTTGCATTGCTGTGGTCTCTCCTGGATCAGAGATTTTGCTGACACTGAACTTACTCATATTTCCAAACAAGATTGTGCTAAATTCAAAATGATGTTTCTTATTTTATATAGTGAGACATCAATCAATCTCATTATTAGCAGGGATTTGCAACTCTATGGATAGAAATTACTGGACATACTTTTTCCTTCTAATTTCCTAATTTAACTTTTTATTGCATCTTTGATGTGTAATTTTTCATGACTGCAATTATAACACTATTCTATCCTCTTGAGTGTGTACTCTTCATTTAAATACATTTTGAATGCTCAATATAAGAAAGAGAATCTAAACTTCTTTGCTTAAAGAAGTTGGGATGGCAGAGAATCAAGGTCTCTTTCAATTTCTTATAGTTTCTTTTACCTACTACTGCAGTCTACCTTTGGAACCCACAGGAAACTTCACATCCATGAAACCCCAAGAGTTCTACACAGTGCTTTGGCATTTGCCTTCATAAAATAGTAATAACTCATGTTAAAGCTATATTTTGTTTTGTTTTTATAAACCATTGAATTACATACAGTCTACTGCTATAAGAATACCCAAACCACAATGGTTTAATAAAATAAACATTCATTTCTTACTCGTTAAATAGCCATCTAGGGATCCCACAAATGCTATCGCTTAGATATCATGAAAGTCTCTGTAGGAGACTGGGAAAAGTCTTTGATTAGTCCCTGATGTTACCTTTCACAGTTCCCTTGGGAAGCCCTTGCTCATCTGCTGACCACCCTGAGCTTTTCTCAACTGGTCATTGATATACATGTTTTCTGCAGAGCTCTACAGCTTCACAACTGTTTTCCTGCTACAGCTACTAGCTAGAAGGCTGTTTCAAACTTGAAAAAGAAAAGACTTTTTAGTCGAGGCTCTTGTCACATTTAACTCCATATTTACTACTGATGTTGGTAAACATAACCATGTTCTTTGAAGACATAATTACAGTCCATGATTTTACCCTTTCTTTCTTTACCTCAATGTGTGGCATTGTCTGTTTCTGTTTCTCCCTCCTTCTCAGTTTAATGGAGGTTACCAAAATCAGGTAGCCTTTTCAACTCTTCAAAGCCATGAATTCTGAACTCTGTTCCCTTTCATTCTAGCCTGGAAAACAGACATTTCTTTCCTCTGCCCAAATCCTTCCTCTATTATCTTGCCATATGCAAATCCAGAAGTTTTGCTCAGCGTATGAATCTCTACTCATCCTGTCTGGTCTGTCTTCTGGTGCCTGCTGCCCTCCTGATAAAGCAACATCACATATTTTAGGTGTTTTTGAAAATAATACTGCTTAGTGTGACTGTCAGGAAACCACAATATTGACTTCATAAATCAGGAGTACAAGTCCAGGCATCTATGTAATAAAACCAACTGTTTTCTTAATATAGGAATTTATGGATAGTAAGAAAAATAAGATCTGTTTAAAATCACCAAATTTACATAATAAAATAAGTATAATGATAATGATATTTATAATTTTGTAGCCAAACTATGTGCCAAATACTATGGTAAATGCTTGAAACATTGTTTTTCATTCTATGCCAGCAAATTTATGATACATGTTCAATTAGCCTTATTTTACAGATAAAGAAATTAAACCTCAGTTTAATAAAGACTGTTGTTCAGGAGTACACCCTGCTAAATGTTCTTGTTCATAATCTTTCCAGTGAACAATATTGCTTTGCTTCAATTATCATAACAAGCTACTGTAAATTTGATCTGAATTTCTGGTAGATGGAATACTAAGATGATATCTATGGCCCTTGTATTAATCTTTTTTTTTAATTTTCTGTATATTATTATAGATTGATGTCTTGGGAACCTTGCTGACTGAGGAGAGGATGCCCCTCCTAGGGTTAGTTAATTCTTAGAGATAATAAACAACTTGCCTGAGGACATGCTTTAACATCTAATCAAACAATCCAAAGCCCTAGCTTCAACCACCTCCACTGTCTAACTCACACTCCAAGCCATTATTTCCCATACTTTTAATCACCTCAAGGCCAGGTACTAAAGACACAGAAACCATCTCTATATTCCAGAGCCCATCAGAATTATTCAAACTATCTAATCCTAAACCTACTCACCTGCTTAGCCAGCCTCACCTCTTCTTTCCCACAGAAAACACAATAAAGACCCTGGGCTGTTTTTCCACTCACCCCATCTGCCTCCTGGCCGACGGTGGTGCTTCCCATGTGGCCCTGTGTGGCATGGTATGCTTCTCTTCTCTTGGAAACTGTAAGTAATAGATTCTTCTTTCAATGGTATTGACCTCAGTCACCACAGTAAATTAAAATCCCATGGGAAAAATTGAGACAACCTTGTACTGTCTCCTTTGTACTGTCCTCTTCCCTTTGAGTGTGAGTGGAAATCTGTGAATACGATGAGACATCACTCCCTTGATTATATCATGTAATATGGCAGAAAGGAGATTATACTGGGTAGACGTAACCTAATCAGGTGATCACTTTAGAATCAGTGTTTTCTCCATGATTACAAAAAATAATTCAGAGACATACCCTGGCTAACTTAGAAGATAGCAAACACCCATGTAGTGAATTGTCTATGGGGTCAAGTGGCATGTAGGCAGCCCCTAGGAGCTGAGATAGTCCGTGACCAATAGCTAGCAGGAAACCAGAAATCTCAGTCCTAACGCCTGCAAGAAAATACATTCTCTCAAAAACCAGTGAGCTTAGGCAAAGGATCTTGAGTCCCAGTAGGAACTGCAGCCCTAACTGATACTTTGATTTCAACCCAGTGAGACTCTAAGAATGCAGCAGCACTGTGCCTAGATTGCTGACCTACAGAAACTAAAATAATATTTTTTAGCTGCCAAGTTTGTGGCAATTTGCTGCACAGAAATAGAAAACTATTTTAGAAATTCTACTCTATTGAGTGATTTATTTTTTCTTTTGGCTCCCTCACACTCCAATATAAAATTATATTACACAATGATTCCAATATAATTGTTATTATTATATGCTTCAAATCCTGCCAGTACAGGCAGAAATTTACTATTGCTATTTTAAAATTTTGCCTTTTTTTCATTATTTGAGAGGCGGGCATATGGATCTATTCCTTTATAATTTTCTGTATAATATATTACCTGTTTTAATTTTCTTTTGCACTTTCTATTTTTGTCTTATTCTATCACTCTCCCCTTTTCAAGACTATTTATAATACTTAATCCCTTTGTAACTATTCAAAAATTAACACAAATCCTTGAGAAAATATTTAAACTTTATTTCCAAAATCATGAAGTTGCTTCAGCTTCCAATAGGAAATTATTGTCAGTGATCTCAATGTTACATAGCTTAAAGCATTTGAACATTTTCACATATTTTGTTTGAACAAACTTTACAATTACCAGATTAAAAAATGAAAATTAAAGCATCCCCAAATAAATAAAAGCATCATAGTAAAAGTTTTAAAATAATCTAGCTATTAAAACAAAAACTATAGCATAAAATATGATAAGGGAATTAAACAAAGCACAGTTATTATATCAACACAATTTAAAAGGTTAATCTCAAGTATTTAAAAGGGCAACTTTGTAGTACTCTGGAACAAGTAATGGTTAGCTTCATTCTGATGTCAGGAAATATATTAAATGGAATAAAGAAGAGTAATCTGTAATTACCAAAGTAACACAAATTTAACAGGGAGAAATAAATACTGTAAATATTCATCAAACTTCAAACTATAGTTAAGTTAAAAATAATTATGACAATATTTTAGCAGTTGGAAAATGTTATTTATCTCTCCCAGTCTATTTGATAATAGACTATTATTTTTCTATTTAATGATAAGGAGAAAACTAATAAGGATAAATTAGATCTTAGAAATAATATGATATATAAGAACACATGAACAAACTCTGTATTCTGAAATCTTGATGCCAAAAGCTCAGCTTCTGTACACTGGTACTGAATCAAATCTTGGAGACAGAGTTTTGGGTGAAGTAGAAAAAAAGAGTTTTATTTCTTTGCCAGACAAAGGGGGACCCAGTGAGTTCTTGCCCTCAGAAACTATGTGTCCCAACCCAAGTGAGTTTGGTGATGAGTTTTATAGTAAGGATTCAGGGGTGGGGTGGCTGATAAGATTATGGTGTGTATAAGACCTCCACTCCTTTAATCTGGTCTCAGGTAATCTTCTTGATGAGCTTCTGTGGTTCCTTTATTTTTTAATTTTTTTTATTTTAATTTTTTTTATTACAGTGTATGTTTATAATAGAAAAGTTAGAAAATATAACCAAAAGCACCTGTAATCTTTTTCTACTTCCCTCAGTCTGTGGTTCCTTTAGTCTGGCCTCAGGTGGTCTTTCTCTGGAATGAAGAATGCTGACACCTTCCATTTGTTGGGTTTTAGTTCTGTAAAGAGCTTAAAGACATTGTTATGTGTAACCCTTGAGGGGGAACCAAGACCTGCCCCAAGGATGCACTATTGCTTTTTGGCTGTCCCTCCTTTGTCTCTGCATCCCCTTCCTTCCTGAATTAACAACTGTTCAAATGTGCCCTTTGGAACTCAGGGAAAGTCATAGAGGCTGGAGTCAAGAAATGGGAGACAGAACGACTTCCATGCCCAGGATCCCCACAGGGTCCTGCTTGGTTTCAATCCTAGATTACACAACAAAACAGTCACAAAAATTGACATTGAGGATAACATAAATATATGGACAGTAAGTAAAATGCTTCAGGAAATTTCCCATGTTTACTATAAAATTAACTAAATTTAATAACAAAACTAGGAACAAAAATATCTCTACCACATAAATTACATATACCATAAAAACTTTTCTCAATAGTCTGTAGGGTCAAAGAAGAAATCAAAACAAATTATGAAATTTGTATAAAATATTAATAATAGTAATAATAATAATAATCCCACATGAAAGACCCTATAGAAAGCAGGTAAAGCTTTCCCCAGAGGAAAATGTATTGCCTTATTTCATATATTGATAAAAATGAATAAAAATGAACTAATTTAATTCAAAATAGTAATGGGGAATGAGAAAAGAGCTATAGAATAAAAGTAAAAGAATTGAAGGAGAAATTATTGCAAATAGTAAATGGATTTCTTATGTATACAAGTGAAACCAAGAAGGGCCCTGTGGGCCTTCTGGGCATGGAAGCCTTTTTGTCTCCCATTTCTTATAGGCAAGACTCCAGCCTCCATGACATTCTCTAAGTTCCAAAGAGCAAATTCAGAGGGTTGCTAATCAAGGGAGGAGCAGCCAAGAAACCACCTGGAGGCAAGATTAAAGGGACCAGAGAAGCTTATCAAGATTAGGAGACCTACCATCTAAGACCCTGCACACATCCTAATCTTGTCAGCAACCCCACCCTTGAGTTATTGCTATAAAACTCCTCATCAAATCCTTCCAGGTTGGGACCCATAGTTTTTGAGGGCAGGAACCTGCTGTGTCCTCCTTTGCCTGGCAAAGAAATAAAGCTATCATTTTCTACTTCACCCAAAACTCTGTCTCCATGATGCGATTTGGCACCTGTGCAGAGAGGGTGAGCTTTCAGCATCACCAGTACACTTGAAAGTGTGGATCAAATGATAATGTTATGGTAAGATATAAATCTTCTAATGGATCTAAATGAAATAGAAAAATTACCCAGAAGGCAAATGTCTAATATATCTCTCCCAAACCACAGTTTATATCCTGAAATTTTTCCAGAAAAAAAATTTTTCAAATCTTCATAAAACTGCTTATGACACTGTTATTACAGTGTTCCACAACATATCAACAAACATAAAATTTCCAAATTATTTTGGAATAATTTGGCTCACGGGCCCAGCCGCTCCACGGCATGTGGGATCCTCCCGGACCGGGGCACAAACCTGCAGTTCAACCCTGTATACTTATGCACATCCAACAGCAGGTCCAGGACAGAATTGTTAATCTCTATCCTCTTCTTGACTCTGAGGTTTTTCTCCTACATTCTTGCATTCTTATTCATTCCTGCCCTATTTCTTTCTTCTTTCCTTCTATTAACCCCAGAAGACCTGTGTGACCACCAAGGTCTTCTTTTTGCTTTTACTCCCCTCCCTCTGATCCTTACAAGTGCTGACCCTTTATTCCCAACTTATACCTAGACCAACTCCCACTCATTGTCAACACTGCTGGGGACATCTTCTGTGCAGTTTCTTTGCAACAACTTTTTGGACTAAGACCTTGTTGGGAGACTACCTTGGAAAGGATAGCATCTAAAATCATAAGTGAAAATCTTGACCAAATTATGTGGTGGATTGTCACTTAAGAGTGGAATCTTGTCTAGCACAGGATTTAGAAACATCATCTCAGGTTTGGGTCTGAAATGGATCAGGTTGCATCAATCCCAACCAATACCCTCTGGACCATATCCTCCAGGATTGGAAAAAAATCAGACACAGGAATTAAGAGAAAAAACTTATTAGGTTATGTAATTAGGTTTGACCACAATATGAGTTAGGAAGCCAAGAAAAGTGGCCACTAAATGGGTCCCTGAGTTATGATATTATATTGCAGTTGAATTTACATTGTAGAAGGAAATTTAAAAGGAGTGAGCTTCCATACATTCAAATGTTCACTGCCTTGTATTTAGGCAATGAGACCCAAAAAGAATTTAAGACATGTGTAGCTTGGAGAGATAATTCTAGTAAGGACACAGAAGTTATTTTAACTGATCTACCCTACGGGGCTATCCGAAGGTAAAACCCTCTGCAAGGAGGAGCCACTGCTCCAGCCAGAGCTACTCCCCAACCACAGGGAGGAGCTATTGTCTGGGAGGAAGCTGCTGTACCAGCAGCACCTGTGGTTCTAATAAGGGCCACCCTGCAGGCGGGAGCCCAGCCTCCAGCCAAGGCTATTGCCCCAAGGGAAGACACAGCTAGGGATGAAAAGAGGCCCCACCCATATTCAGGAACTGCTTCTTTGTCTATTAGAACAGGGGTCCCCAACCCCTGTGCCACGGACTGGTACTGGCCAGTTAGGAACTGGGTCGCATAGCAGAAGGTAAGTGATGGGTGAGCAAGCACAGCTTCATCTGTATTTACAGCCGCTCCCCATCACTCGCATTACCTCCTGAGCTCTGCCTCCTGTCAGCATTATAGTGAACTGTATAATTATTTCATTATATATTACAATGTAATAATAATAGAAATAAAGTGCACAATAAGTGTAATGCACTTGAATCATCCCCAAACCAACCCCCCACCCCCCACCCCCCACCCCCAGTCCATGGAAAAATTGTCTTCCACGAAACCAGTCCCTGGTGCCAAAAATGTTGGGGACTGCTGTATTAGAAGACAGTAATTAAACAATTCTCTATTTTGGTTTGGTGAAGGTGATAATATACTTCCTTTCTGGGAAATAAAGAGTCAACCATTTTACAGAAAAAAGTGTTGGAACTCATGTGGGCTTTACAGTCTTCAAACAGACATTACTCTGCCATTTTCTAACCTGTTAACTTGGAAAGACTCTCATCTGTGTAAAATTAGGGGTAATTTATAATTAATACTCAGGTTGGAGGAATATTGACTAAGAAACTGAGTGTCAAAATGCCTAGCTCCTTAATGACATAGTGTTATTCATTAAATGGATTTTTCCTTCTTTTTTGTTTCTTCATAGTTTGGTCTTCAAATTTATGGCCTATATACAAAAACAACAACAACAACTTTTCATCAAGGATGATGGAATATCATTAGAAATTGATTTAGAGCTGAGTTCACTTGAAGGTTAGGCCAGTATCACTTTCCCCATGGGAGGAGACACAGGACTCAAAACCACTCTGTTATACACACCAGGAATAGATTACAAAGTTCACGTTAAAATAAAGCCTCTGTTTTCTTAATTTATAGCCTAATAAACATCCACATGAGTAAAATTAAAAAAAAAATCAAGCAACTGCATATTTCACATTAAAGTTCCATTTTTAAGATGACTTAAGTGAATTAACAAATATATTAGTCATTGTTTTCAAGGGAGGATTCCCAGGTATGATTCAACAGAACATTCCTGTTGATGCTGTGATGAAGCATTTCCTCACCTTCCAGCCAGGCAAGACTGCAGGGATGACTCTAATCTCTGTTCTGATGCTGAGAGCAGCACCTGCAGTAGAGAGTACCAAAGGCCTGTGGCAGCAAAGATGCCTGATTAGATGTGAAAGAAATTGTATTTCCCAGTCCAGTGGCTTGAGGGTGCCTGTCAAGTGCTGCTTCCTGCTTACTTCAGTGAGAAAAGAGACTTGAGTCTAAAAGAATGCAAACCTTCCCTGCAACAAATTAGCCAGCAGATAACTCTTTGCATTTGAATAATTGCTCCGCATGTCCTGAGCTAACTGCCCACACCCTTCTCCCCCCCTTCTCTTCTCATACACATATTTTTTTTCCTATCTCCTAAACTCTGGCCAGGTAGGAGTTTATTAAAATAAAAAAGAAAGTTATTATCATTGTCTGATCACTTTAACATATACATGTTACAGACATATACCCAAAATCTTCATTCATTTTTCTGTTACATTGTGCACCACTCCACTGTGAGCTCACTGGATGAACTGGGATTCTCTCCACACTGGTTTTGAGACAGGAAGGAAGGAGTCAGGGCACAACTGGTTTAAAAAAATGAGGGGAACACAGCCATTGAGAAAAACAAGATATGACAAAATCCAGCTGGAACCAGCTAAAACCAATATGGCATCTAGGATGGCCTGGTCATTAGCTCATTATACCTTCATTTAATACTGGAAATCACTCCCATTGTGCCATGACAGGCACCATACCAATTCCAGGACTGACCATAAAAGGTCAAAAGTGGGTGGTTGCCCAATTCCTGGAAATCCCCACCCTTTCCACAAACTAGGAAGAATATTCCTTCCACTCATTCACATACTAAAAACTAATATGTTAAAAACTAACAACCACATACCCCCTGGGGCTGCTCTCACTTTCTAAGATGGTCCTCACTGCCTATGGAATGTGTATCTCTCTAAATAAACTCGCTTTCACTTTACTATGGCTTGCTCTTGAGTTCTTTCCTGTGTGAAGCCAAGGACCCTCACTTGGCAGTCTGTCCCAGGGTCTCACATGCATCTCAGGACATGATATTTCTCCCCTGCAAGAGTTCCTCTCCATCTTTACCCCAAAAGTCTCCTAACTCAGGTATCATAATCTTTTTACTCCTTCACATTACTTTTATTTTAACTTAACACTCGGTGAAATAATTATTTTATTGATTGATTGATTGATTTACTAAGAGACTTTATTTTGTAGAACACTTTTACATTTGCACAAAACAATGAAGATAATGCAGAGTTCTCATATAGCCCTTGCACACAATTTTCACTATTATTAACAAGTTGTATAAATATGGTTCCTTTGCTATGGTTAATGAACCAATATTGATACACAAAGTCCACGGTTTATTTAGCTTTCTTAAGTTTGTACCTAATGTCATTTTCCTGTCCTAGGAACTAATCCAGGATACCTTATGACATTTATTTGTCATGCCTATTTAGGGTCCTCTTAGATGTGACATTTTCTCAGACTTTCCATGTTTTTGAAGACCTCGAAAATTTTGAGGAGTACGAGTCAGGTGTATTTTAGGAAACCTCTCAATTGTAATTTTTCTGGTGCTTTTCTTATGATTACACTGGGGTTATAGGTTGTAGTTAGAAAGATCACAGAGGTAAAGTGCCCTTTTCATCACATCATATCAAGGGCCATACTATCAACATGATTTGTGACCATTGATGTTGACCTGACTCACCCAGCTGAGGGAGTGTTTGTAAGGTTTCTTCCCTGTAAATTTACACTTTTTCTACCTTTTTCCATTCTACACTGTTTGGAAGGAAGTCCTATTCAAAGCTGACCTTTAAGGAATAAAATATTGTGCACTGTGCCTTTTAGAGTGGAGTATCTACATAATTCATTTAGAATTTTTCTGCACAGGAGATTCATCTTCTCTCTTATTTATTAATTTATAAAACCATTTATTATAACTTGTATGAGCCCATAGATATTTATTGTAAATTTTAGATTTAAATCCAATAATACCTCATTTATTTTGTTGCTCAACTTGTTTGGACCTTCAGTTTGCTTTTGTGTCCCTTGCATACGTTCACATCAACACAGGTTTATTCGATGGTTTGTTTGAGCACTCCCTTACTTTCTGGTGCTATGAGATGCTCAAGTCTCATCTTGTATAATTCTTACCACAGTCCTAAAAGCAACCGTCTCTTCAAGGAACCCTGGTTCATCTTATTGGAGAAGGGTATTAAAAACAATGAACTGGGCACTAATATTGCTCATTACTACTGAGATGTCATTTCTTTTAGGTCCTCTCTGCTTGGAAGGAAAATAAGTGTATGTATACAAACCCACATATATAACACATTTCTATAAATATTTCTATATTTTACCATATGTATGCATTTTATATTAAATATAGGTTTCTGCTGAAGTCTCCAATTCTGGAGGCTATTCTAGCTTCCACACAGGCCATTCTAGCTTTTCCCTTTGCTTTTCTGTAAACTGCCACTCCAACAGTGAGAAACCTGTCTCCCATCATCCACCAACCAACTACTTAACTATGCAATTCCAGTAAACATATTTAGTGGGATAAGCCCTTACCCTTGTAGGAAAAACTTTCCCAACTAGAGTGCAGTGCTTATACCCAGTTCCATTTTGCCTTTAGTTTTGTGTTTCACTCATTTCCAATGAGTGAAACTTAGGTCAGCTACTTTTCCTCCTACGTGCTTCACTGAGGTTGTTTCATATACTTGTAAAACAGAGAAATTTTGTTGTCAGTCTGCCTTCCTTCCTGGGATGCCCCAAACTCCTCAACGACTTTTTTTTTTTTAATTTACATACATCAAGTTTCAATCTTTGTGCTGTGAAATTCAGTGGGTTTTTTGACAAATGAATAATGTCATGTATCATGATTACCATGTAACACTGAATAGCTTCACTACCTTAAAAAATACCCTGTACTTCTCACTTTCAAATTTCCTCCTCAAACCCCTGGTGATCAAGGACTTCTTACTGTTGCTTTAATTTTACCTTTTCCAGAATGTCATATAACTTGACTCATTCAGCATGCAGGCTTTTCAGATTTTCATCCTTCACTCAGAAGTATGCATTTGTTTCCTCCATGTCTTTTCATAGCTTGATAACTCATTTTTCCTATAATTTGGTGCTATTGAAATGCTATTTTTTTAATTAAATTCTGTTTTTTCCTTGCTACAAGATTAGCAAGTGTCCTTTGAATATGAACCTTATATCTTGCAACCTTGTTATCCTCACTTATTTGCTCCAGGACACTGCTGTTGTTGGTGATCGTTTTGGATTACAGTCAAGTCATCTGCAAATAAAGATAGTTTTAATTATTACTTTCATATCTGTATAATTTAATTTATTTTACTGTCTTATTCACTGACTGAATTTTGGTATGATGATGGACAGCAGTGGTGAAAGAGGGCCATATCCAGTACACTGGTGAGATCATCGAAGTCATTCTTCTTTCCTATTACAAGGTTCTTTATTTCCATCTCTGCTTACATTATCCGTTTATCCACATTGTCTACTTTTCCCATTAGGGTCCTTAACATACTAATCATAGTAATATCAAATTCCCTATTGGATAATTCTAAAATCTAAGTCTTATATAAGTCTGTTCCTGATGCCTGTTTTGTGTCTTTCTGACTGTGTTTTATTCTTGACTTTAGTGTGCCAGTTTTCTAGGAATATTTCAAAATAGTTACTCTTCTCCTCCCCTGTGCAAAACATTTTTTCATCAATGAGAAACTGGAAGTAAAACCCATGAAAGTGTAGGAACTTCCCATGATGTCTAAATACCTAGGAGCTTCTCATTCTCAACCTAGTCTGCACCCACCCTCCAGAAATTCATAGAATTTATAATTTTAGTGCTCCCACAAGTTGACAGCACTGGAAGTTTCTCACTGAGGCAAGATGATCACAGCAGAGTGAAGGGTGGCATTTTGCCCTGTGACCTCAATTTTCTGATGGGTCTAGGAGAAGACGTTAACTTTTCAGTTTGTTCAGTTTTATTTTCTCTTGTATGGATCTGACTGATGACTTCCAAGCTCTTTAAATGTTGAAGGTAAAACTGGGACTCCCCCCTGTGTATGATTTTTTAATGTCCCAAGGATCTGTAGGCATCACATATTTTTCTCTATTGTTATTTCCAATTAGTGCTTTCTAATTTTTTGATCAGTTGAGAAAGGATTTATCAATTATATTGCTCTTTCAGTATGCTGCTATTAGTATACCTTTATGGTGTGTGAATAAAAAAATTTAATTCTTTCGCGATTTTGCTTATAAAAAGTGATGATCACACATGTACAGATTTTTAAACCTAAGAGTAAAGTGTGAGATCTTGGAATTTCAAAAGGTTGGCTTTACACAATAATGTCAAAATATTTCTGAAGTAATTTATTACTTTTTACTCCTATCAGAAGTATATAAGGGCATACTTATTCCACATATATGTCAACACTTAGACTGTAAAACCTCTTTAATTTTGGCAATATTATCACTGTAGAACTGCATATCTAACTGTGATCTTCATTTGTATTTCTCTGATTTATAAGAGGTATGTGTATATTCCAGCTACTAATTCTTTGTTTTCTTGGAGAGGTGAGTTTCAGTGCTTCCTGTGTGCCATTTTCACAATTAGCACCATTTACACTGCTTTCATCAAATTTTGACTAAGAACTTCGGCATGACCTTTTACAATTTTTAGTGCTGATGGAGAAGTTTTTCTTCCTCTTTTTCCAAGCACAGCCTGAGATATATAAATTCAAATAAAGTGGAAGCTGGTCTAGGATTCTCCCCTAAAGTCACTGATTTTCTCCCACATTTACAGTGTTGAATGGCTTTCTGGAGCCAGCTGGGATGGTACATGGCACAGGTGAAACTATAGCTGAATGTCTTCTAGAGACAGCTAACCAGATTAGGAGATGTTCACTAGCCTTAAATAAGAAAAGGAAGGGCTTCCCTGGTGGTGCAGTGGTTGAGAGTCCGCCTGCCAATGCAGGGGACACGTATTCGTGCCCCGGTCTGGGAAGATCCCACATGTCGTGGAGCGGCTGGGCCTGTGAGTCATGACTGCTGAACCTGCGCGTCCAGAGCCTGTGCTCCGCAATGGGAGAGGCCACAACAGAGAGAGGCCCGCGTACCACAAAAAAAAAAAAAAGAAAAAAGAAAGAAAGGGAGATTTTAGTACCAAGTATGTTAAGAGCATGACAAAAAGAAGAAGATGCGATTTTCTTACTAGCAAGTACTATGTCTGTATTTATTGTTTTCCTCATTAAAAAGGTGTAAACAAAGCAAATCAGGAAGAGCTATAAACAGAGATGCAAAAGTTCCAGCACTTGTGAACAAAGCATTGTATGTTCGTTTCTCAGATGACTGTGTAGTATTGATGGAATGAACCACACTATGCTAAGGCACTTGATTCACCCAGTCATGATGTAAATGTTCTGAAAATGATATTTGGTACCATTTAGATGCCCTTGATTGGTACACAGGCATGTGGCAAAAATTTGCAGCTCAAAGGGTTATGGTACAAAAGTGGAGGCACCAGACTCGAATAAAGAAGGTGGAGTGGGAGGGTGCAGAACACTTCTCCCCCCTATGAACATATCAAAAGTACATGCACATGTGGAACAATTCTCACTGAAACCTAACTAGAGAGTAGCAGAGAGACTCCTGTACAACCAAGAATGTAAGAAAGGTTATGGGGAATTGGTTAGGAAGAGAAGAGAAGAGATCAGGTCAGAGCCTTTGGCCCTGGGAGGGGACTCAGAGGAAAAAGGAGATTACATGGGCAGAGATCTTCCCTGGGATGTGAGTGTTTAGAGGCACACACTGGCTGCCCTAACCTCGGGTGCTACATAGGGAAGATGATCTCCCTTGGCTGGTTGGAAGGCTGGTGGATCTAACAAACAAACAAACAACAACAACAAAAGAAGTAATAAATGAATTTAGTAAAGTTGCAGGATACAAAAATTATATGCATAAATCAGTTGCTTTTCTATACATTACTAATAAACTATCAGGAAGAGAAAGTAAGTGAACAATTCCAATTAATATGATATCAAAAAGAATAAAATACCTAGGAGGTATAAACTTAACCAAGGAGGTGAGAGACCTATAGTCTTAAAACTATAAAACATTGATGAAGGAATTTGAAAATGAAATGAAGAAATGGAAAAATATTTTGTGTTCTTGGATTGGAAAGATTAATATTTTAAAAATGTCCACACTCACCCAAAGCAATCTACAGATTTAATGCAATACCTATCCAAATATCCATGACATTTTTCAAAGAACTAAAAGACATACCCTACAAAAGACTCTGAATTGCCAAAGGAATCTTGTGAAGAAAAAACAAAGCTGGAGGTATCACACTCCTTGACTTCAGACTATACTACAAAGCTACAATAATGAACATAGTATGGTACCAACACAAAAACAGACACAAAAATCAATGGAACAGAATAGAAATCCCAGAAAGAAACCCACACATTTATGGTCAATTAATCTATAACAAAGGAGGCAAGACTATACAGTGAGGAAAAGGCAGTCTCTTCAACAGGTGCTAGGAAAACTGGACAGTTACATATAAAAGAGTGAGATTAGAACATTTTCTCACACCATATGGCAAAATAAACTCAAATGGATTAAAGACCTAAATGTAAGACCTGAAACCATAAAACTCCTAGAAGAGAACATAGGCAGAACACTCCTTGACATAAATCATAGGAATATTCTTTTGGATAGGTCTCCTAAGGTAAAAAAATAAAAGCAAAAATTAACAAATGAGACCTAATTAAACTTAAATGATTTTGCACAACAAAGGAAACCATCAACAAAATGAAAACAAAATCTACTGAATGTGAGAGAAGCTTTGCAAGTTATTACCTATAAGGGATTAATATCTAAAGTTTATAAACAGCTCATACAACTCAATATCAAGAAAACAATGGACCCAATTAAAAACTGGGCAGAAGAACTGAGTAGACATCATTCCAAAGAAGACATACAAATGGCAAATGGGCACAAGAAAAAGTGTTCAACATGGCTAATTACTAGGGAAATGCAAATCAAAACTACAATGAGTTATCATCTCACATCTGTCAGAATGACTACCAAATGTCTACAAATAACAAATATGGGAGAGGATGTGGAGAAAAGGGAATCCTCCTACACTGTTGGTGGGAATGTAAATTGGTGCAGCCACTCTAGAAAACAGTATGTAGTTTCCTCAAAAAACTAAAAATAGAACTTCCATATTATCCAGCAATTCCACTGCTGGGAGTATGTCCAAAGAAAATAAAAACACTAATTTTAAAAGATACACTCACCCCAGTGTTCAAGTAATGCAGCATTATTTACAGTAGCCAAGATATGGAAGCAACCTAAGTGCCCATCAACAGATGAATGGATAAAGTGATTTGGTTGTGCATATATATACAATGGAATATTACTGAAATGAAATTCTGCCATTTCCAATAATGTGAATGGACCTAGGGGGTATTATACTTATTGAAACAAGTCAGACGGAGAAAGATGAATACAGTATGTTATCACTTAAATAGAGTATAATCTATAAAAATACTGAATCATTATGTTGTACGCTTGAAACTAATGTAATATTGTAAATCAAGTATGCTTCAATACAAAATTAAATTAAAATTAAATAAAATCAATTGGTTTATCTTGCACATTGAAAAAAAACAAAACATAACAAAACAAAAACAGAAGTGGGGGCAGGAAGAAAAAAATCTTGAGAAAGGGACAGAACCCTCACTGTATGAGCTCTGGCAATCAGCTTCTATCCATCCTGCAGAGGAGAAGGAAAACAGGAAAGCCAGTCTGTGATCCTGTAGCTCTGTTTCCTCATTTGTGTAGCCTGAACATATAGGTGTTTCCTTGTACTTTGTTTATAGCTTTTAAATATTTTTCATTTATTTGTGTCAAAAGCATTTTCATTTTTCTTTGACACACATGCTTATAGAAAACAATATTTCTAAGAAAATGTCTGTATTACATATTCCATAAATATTAACAGTAAGAATTGAAGGTTACAAGGATATACTAGAAAGGAAACTATCTCAGTTTTGACTGAGAAACGAACAAAAACAAGGAGCTTACTGAAATAGGAAAAAAAATGGTGGTTTTGATGGGCAGGATTGAGTTATCAGTTATTATTTCCAGGCTAAAGTAATGAATTTCACAAATGCAGACACCACTGTCTTTTCTCCTTTGCAGTGCTGCTTGCTCAGAGTCCATGGAGCAATGCCTATAGAATTTTGGCAAGAAAGCAGACTACCTGAAAAACTCTATAATTAGTCAAAAGCTATTTATGTATAAAGATGGCAGAATATATTTCTCCAATACTCAACGACACAAAAATATATTATTATTATACCTTTCCTTAAAGACTCATTTCATATGTACTCAAAACTTATTGCATAGGTTCAAGTAAAGCTACAAATACTTGATTTTAAGGCAAAAACTGAAACAAAGAACTGAAGTTAGCAGAGATGTAAACTTCATATGTAACATAAAGCCTGATCCATCACACACTTGATTTCAAGTCAGGAACATGGATTGCTGTCTCAGTCTTTTCAGGCTGCTATAACATAATACCATAGACTGAGTGGTTTATGAACAACAAAAATGTATTTCTCACAGTTCTAAAGGCTGAGAAGTCCAAGACCAAGGTGCCAGCAGAGTCAGTGTCTGGTGAGAGTTTTCTGGTTTATAAAGTATTTTTCTAGAAACCCTTTTCCTGTAAACTCACTTAGTGGAAGGACCTGGGAAACTCTGTGGGATCTCCTTTATGAGTGTTAATCCCATTGGTGAGGGCTCTACTCTCACTGACCTAAGCATCTCCCAAAGGCTTCATCTTTTAATACCATCCTATCGGGCAGTAGGTTTCAACATCTGGATTTAGGGGGTGGAGGTAAACATTCAGTCCATTGCAAATGTTAAACCCTGAGTTAAACCATTTGAAAATGTACATCTATTCTGAAAAATTAATAAAAATCAAAATTTGTTGAAACAATGTAAGAGGACTCTGATAACCACTGATGCCAGTTAGGTACAGAGAGTTACATTTAAGTAACTGTTGGAAATTGTAACAACTGCTTAGTTTGTTAGTTGGACAGATTTGTGGTTCCTTAAGCATATCATAGTGGTATTAAGCTTTTTTATATTTCTTCCAGGGGGTGGAAGTACTCTGTGCTGCTGATAGCAATTTTTTATTTGATATCAATAAAATTATACTTTTAATTAATTGCATAAATTATATGCCATTCTTACCTAAGGTGTGAATATGTATATTTCTATCATACATATTTCAACAGGAAATGTGAGAATACAGAACCAAAGGCTATTATTAACAAATGCCATATGAAATAACAAGTTCTGCTTTTCCTAAACACTAAATACTCCTCTACCTTGATACTCCAGTCAGATTTTTTACTTTTATTCTTTTTTGAAAAATATGGAACATCTTTTAAGAGAAGTATAATTTCAGAGAAGTTACCTAACATACAACTAAGTACTGCACATTACATTGGTATTTAGTATTTTACTATTATAAACTTTCATTTGATTACATATGACCAATATTTTCCAATATTTTAAACAAAGGGGTAAATAATTATCTTCAATACTGGGGATTATTTCCTCCCTTCAATTTTTTTTTTTTTCTAACTCTACCTAAGTTTTCATTTTGTAAATAGCATGATGCTTATAATTGGATATCCATCCACATCCCACATCGTCGTGAAAATGTAAAGCAGGGTCATCACTGTTTTATCTTCTTAATGGGATTTGCCTTTAGAAAGGGCTTCCCACGTTACTTGCTGTGCTTACATGCATGTTGCTGTATCATTTGGAGGACACATCTCAGAATCAGACTGTTAGAAACAGTGCTGCAATTTCACATGAGCTAGAATTGCTGTGCTCTAACACGTTTTTCTCAAAGGCAAATATAATCTTAAATTGAGGCAATTTTCCAGAGAAAAAAAGAAAAAGCAAAAAACAACCTATTGAGATAATGTAGGCATTTTCCTTAAAATAAGCTGAATAATTGCCCCTATTCACTGGCTTATTTGACTCAAAATTTTATAAAATTTGGCTCCCAATTTCATCCATATTGGTTCTTTTAACTTTTTGTCAGTGAAGAAAATTCATAGGGAGGAAACATCAATTTTCTTTTAGTTTCATATCATAAAATACAACTTTTAAATACAATACGAACTTTAAAATTTTTCTTAATTGATTTTTTCTTAACCTTTTTAATAGCTTTAGCTAATTATTAAAGTTGAAACATAATTAAATAGCTACAAAATGCATTTATTTTGTTCACACATGAAAAATAGAATTGTAGTCACAAATTTATTTAGCCAAATTTAAAAGTGGAATATTTCCAGAAATGAATATTTTGAGGAAATTTATTGAATTTTCATGGTGACATATTTATTTTGAGTATTTTCCTTATAAAATAAAATTTGATTCTTCATAATTTCTAATTATTTCATTTGGAATAACAAAAAATGTATAAACCAAATGCCCACCTCTCATTTTAATTCAGTAAACTTCACATTGTATTCTAAGCAAAAAATCCATGGTTCCTTCATTTTTGCTTCATCTGTACTGTCTCCCTGTTTCTTACTCTCAATGTATCCTTATCTAAAGATGCTATGATGTTTTATAAAATTATGTTTTATTATGTGGATCACAAAACGGGATATCACACTAAAGTCTGATCAGTCTTTGTAGCACAACTATATCATGTCCATTTCTAAAACTGTTTACATGATCTATAAATATATTTGATGATGATAAATACTGAAGTTAAAATCAAGGAGAATGGTAAGGAATTTTAGAAAATAAATAATTTATTATTTGAATTAAATCTGGCATAATTATTTTTTACTGAATTAAAAAACTGCTTAAGATTCCCTAGAAAAAAATATGTGTATGTATAAGTATAATGAATAAATGTTTAGCATCAGTTTGACTTTAAAAAATATTTTCTACCATTAAATTCTAATTGTTAATATACTATTGACTAATATATAATGCACTATTTTTACATTAATTTCTTTTTAAAAAATTAAATTAAATTTTATTTTATTTTTATACAGCAGGTTCTTATTAGCCATCAGTTTAATACACATCAGTGTATACATGTCAATCCCAATTGCCCAATTCATCACACCCCCACCCCCACCCCTCTGTGGCTTTCCCCCCTTGGTGTCCATACGTTTGTTCTCTACATCTGTGTCTCTATTTCTGCCCTGCAAACTGGTTCATCTGTATCACTTTTCTAGATTCCACATATATGTGTTAATATACATTTGTTTTTCTCTTTCTGCCTTACTTCACTCTGTATGACAGTCTCTAGATCTATTCACGTCTCAACAAATGACCCAATTTCATTCCTTTTTATGTCTGAGTAATATTCCATTGTATATATGTACCACATCTTCTTTATCTATTTGTCTGTCAATGGGCATTTAGGTTGCTTCCATGACCTGACTATTGTAAATAGTGCTGCAATGAATATTGGGGCACATGTGTCTTTTTGAGTTATGTTTTTTTCTGGGTATATGCCCAGTAGTGCGATTGTTGGATCATATGGTAATTCTATTTTTAGTTTTTTAAGGAACCTCCATACTGTTCTCCATAGTGGCTGTATCAATTTACATTCCCACCAACAGTGCAAGAGGATTCCCTTATCTCCACACCCCCTCCAGCATTTGTTGTTTGTAGATTTTCTGATGATGCCCATTCTAACTGGTGTGAGGTGATAGCTCATTGTAGTTTTGATTTGCATTTCTCTAGTTAGTGATGTCAAGCAGCTTTTCATGTGCTTCTTGGCCATCTGTAGGTCTCCTTTGGAGAAATGTCTATTTAGGTCTTCTGCCCATTTTTGGATTGGGTTGTTTGTTTTTTTTAATATTGAGCTGCATGAGCGGTTTATATATATTGGAGATTAATCCTTTGTCCATTGATTCATTTGCAAATATTTTCCCCATTCTGTGGGTTGTCTTTTCATCTTGTTTATGGTTTCTTTTGCTGTGCAAAAGCTTCATTAGGTCCCATTTGTTTATTTTTGTTTTTATTTCCATTACTCTAGGAGGTGGCTCAAAAAAGATATTGCTGTGATTTATGTCAAAGAGTGTTCTTCCTATGTTTTCCTCTAAGAGTTTTATAGTGTCCAGTCTTACATTGAGGTCTCAAATCCATTTTGAGTTTATTTTTGTGTATGGTGTCAGGGAGTGTTCTAATTTCATTCTTTTATGTGTAACTGCCCAGTTTCTCTAGCACCACTTATTGAAGAGACTGTCTTTTCTCCACTGTATATCCTTGTCTCCTTTGTCATAGATTAGTTGACCATAGGTGTGTGGGTTTATCTCTGGGCTTTCTATCTTGTTCCACTGACCTATGCTTCTGTTTTTGTGCCAGAACCATATTGTCTTGATTACTGTAGTTTTGTAGTATAGTCTGAAGTCAGGGATTCTGATTCCTCCAGCTCCATTTTTTTCCCTCAAGACTGATTTGGCTATTCGGGGTCTTTTTTGTCTCCATACAATGCCATTGGTAATTTGATAGGGATTGTATTGAATCGGTAGATTGCTTTGGGTAGTATAGTCATTTTTCACAATATTAATTCTTCCGATCCAGGAACATGATATATCTCTCCATCTGTTGGTATCATCTTTAATTTCTTTCATCAGTGTCTTATAGTTTTCTGCAGACAGGTCTTTTGTCTCCCTAGGTAGGTTTATTCCTAGGTATTTTATTCTTTTTGTTGCAATGGTAAATGAGAGTGTTTCCTTAATTTCTCTTTCAGATATTTCATCATTAGTGTATAGGAATGCAAGAGATTTCTGTGCATTAATTTTGTATCATGAAACTTTACCAAATTCATTGATTAGCTCTAGTAGTTTTCTGGTAGCATCTTTAGGATTCTCTATGTATCTGCATGTCATGTCATGTCATGTATCTCATGTCATCTGCAAACAGTGACAATTTTACTTCTTCTTTTCCAACTTGTATTCCTTTTATTTCTTTTTCTTCTCTGATTGCCATGGCTAGGACTTCCAAAACTATGTTGAATAATAGTGGTGAGAGTGGACATCCTTGTCTTGTTCCTCATCTTAGAGGAAATGCTTTCAGTTTTTCATCATTGAGAATTATGTTTGCTGTGGGTTTGCCATATATGACCTTTATTATTTTGAGGTAGGTTCCCTCTATACCCATTTTCTGGAGAGTGGAGTGTTTATCATAAATTGGTGTTGGATTTTGTCCAAAGCTTTTTCTACATCTGTTGAGATGATCATATGGTTTTTATTCTTCAATTTGTTAATATGGTGTATCACATTGATTGATTTGTATATATTGAAGAATCCTTGCATCCCTGGGATAAATCCCACTTGATCACGGTGCATGATCCTTTAAATGTGTTGTTGGATTCTGTTTGCTAGTATTTTGTTGAGGATATTTGCTCCTATATTCATGAGTGATATTAGTCTGTAATTTTCTTTTTTCATTGTATCTTTGTCTGGTTTTCATATCAGGGTGATGGTGGCCTCATAGAATAAGTTTGGGAGTGTTCCTTCCTCCAAAAATTTTTGGACGAGTTTGAGAAGGATGGGTGTCAGCTCTTCTCTAAATGTTTGATAGAATTCACCTGTGAAGCTATCTGGTCCTGGACTTCTGTTTGTTGGAAGATTTTTAATCACAGTTTCAATTTCATTACTTGTGATTTGTCTGTTCATATTTTCTATTTCTTCCTGATTCAGTCTTGGAAGGTTATACCTTTCTAAGAATTTGTCCATTTCTTCCAGGTTGTCCATTTTATTGGCATAAAGTTGCTTGTAGTAGTCTCTTAGGATGTTTTGTATTTCTGTGGTGTCTTCTCCTTTTTCATTTCTAATTTTATTATTTTGAGTCCTCTCCCTCTTTTTCTTGATGAATCTAGCTAATGGTTTGTCAATTTTGTTTGTCTTCTCAAAGAACCAGCTTTTAGTTTTATTGGTCTTTGCTATTGTTTTCTTTGTTTCTATTTCATTTATTTCTGCTCTGATCTTTATGATTTCTTTCCTTCTGCTAACTTTGGGTTTTGTTTGTTCTTCTTTCTCTAATTTCTTTATGTGTAATGTTAGATTGTTTATTTGAGTTTTTTTTTTTTTTTTTTTTAACTGAGGAAGTGAACGGCACCTTTATTCTGAGGCTGAACAGCAATGGATGCCCTCCCTTGTTAACTGCTCCACCCTCCATTTGGGGGGAGGTAGGGGAAGGAAACATGCAGCCACCTCTCCTTTTCCCTTCCACCCTCCCAGGGCTCACTATCACCCCTCTCTAAAGTCACCCTCCTCTCTTTTTCTTATTTTTTGAGGTAGGCTTGTATAGCTATAAACTTCCCTCTTAGAACTGCTTTTGCTGCATCCTATAGGTTTTGGATCATCGTGTTTTCATTGTCATTTGTCTCTAGGTACTTTTTGATTTCCTCTTTGATTTTTTCAGTGATCTCTTGATTATTTAGTACATATTGTTTAGCCTCCATGTATTTCTGTTTTTTACGTTTTTTTCCCTGTAATTCATTTCTAATCTCATAGCGTTGTGGTCAGAAAAGATGCTTGATATGATTTCGATTTTCTTAAATTTACTGAGGCTTGATTTGTGACCCAAGATGTGACCTATCCTGGAGAAGGTTCCGTGCACACCTGAGAAGAAAGTGTAATCTGCTGTTTTGGTTGGAATGTCCTATAAATATCAGTTAAATCTATCTGGTCTATTGTGTCATTTAAAACTTGTGTTTCCTTATTAATTTTCATTTTGGCTGATCTCTCCATTGGTGTAGGTGAGGTGTTAAAGTCCCCCACTATTATTGTGTTACTGTCAGTTTTCTCTTTTATAGTTGTTAGCAGTTGCCTTATGTATTGATGTGCTCCTATGTTGGGTGCATATATATTTATAATTGTTATATCTTCTTCTTGGATTGATCCCTTCATCATTATGTAGTGTTCTTCCTTGTCTCTTGTAACATTCTTTATTTTAAAGTTTATTTTATCTGATATGATTATTGCTACTCTAGCTTTCTTTTGATTTCCATTTGCATGGAATATCTTTTTCCATTCCCTCACTTTCAGTCTGTATGTGTCCCTAGGTCTGTAGTGGGCCTGCTGTAGACAGCATATATATGGGTCTTGTTTTCGCATCCATTCACCAAGCCTGTGTCTTTTGGTTAGAGCATTTAATCCATTCACGTTTAAGGTAATAATTGATATGTATGTTCCTATGACCATTTTCTTAATGGTTTGGGTTTGTTTTTGTAGGTCTTTTTCTTCTCTTGTGTTTCCCACTTAGAGAAATCCCTTTGGCATTTGTTGTAGAGCTGGTTTGGGGGTGCTGAATTATCTTAGCTTTTGCTTGTCTGTAAAGTTTGTAGAGTTTCTGCTGAGAAATCTGCTGTTAACCTTATGGGAGTTCCCTTGTATGTTATTTGTTGTTTTTCCTTGACTGTTTTCAATAATTTTTCTTTGTCTTTAAATTTTTACCAATTCGATTACTATGTGTCTCAGCATGTTTTTCCTTGGGTTTATCCTGTATGAGACTTGCTGGGCCTCCTGGACTTGGGTGGCTATTTCCTCTCCCATATTAGGGAAGTTTTTGACTATAATTTCTTCAAATATTTTCTCTGGTCCTTCCTATCTCCCTTCTCCTTCTGGGACCCCTATAATGTGAATGTAGGCACTTTTAATGTTGCCCCAGAGATCTCTTAGTCTGTCTTTGTTACTTTTCATTCTTTTTTCTTTACTCTGTTCCACAGCAGTGAATTCCACCATTCTGTCTTCCAGGTCACTTATCTGTTCTTCTGCCTCAGTTATTCTGCTATTGATTCCTTCTAGTATAGCTTTCATTTCAGTTATTGTATTGTTCATCTCTGTTTGTTTGTTCTTTAATTCTTCTAGGTCTTTGTTAAACATTTCTTGCATCTTCTCCATCTTTGCTTCTATTCTTTTTCTGAGGTCCTGGATCATCTTCACTATCATTATTCTGAATTCTTTTTCTGGAAGGTTGCCTATCTCCACTCATTTTGTTGCATTTCTGGAGTTTTATCTTGTTCCTTCATCTGGTACATAGCCCTCTGCCTTTCCATCTTGTCTATCTTTCTGTGAATGTGTTTATCTTTCCACAGGCTGCAGGATTGTAGTTCTTCTTGCTTCTGCTGTCTGTCCTCTGCTTAATGAGGCTATCTGAGGCTTGTGCAAGTTTCCTGATGGGAGGGACTGGTGGTGGGTAGAGCTGTGTGTTGCTCTGGTGGGCAGAGCTCAGTAAAACTTTAGTCTGCTTGACTTCTGATGGGTGTGGCTGGGTTCCCTCCCTATTGGTTGTTTGGCCTGAGGCACCCCAACACTGGAGCATACCTGGGGTCTTTGGTAGGTCTAACGGCCTACTCTGGGAGGGCTCACGCCGAGGAGTACTACCCAGAACTTCTGCTGCCAGTGTCCTTGTCCCCATGGTGAGCCACACCCACCCCCTGCCTCTGCAGGAAACCCTCCAACACTAGCAGGTAGGTCTCTTTCAGTCTCCTATGAGGTTACTGCTCCTTCCCCTTGGTCTCGATGTGCACTCTACTTTGTGTGTGCCCTCCAAGAGTGGAGTCTCTGTTTCCCCCAGTCCTGTCAAAATCCTACAATCAAATCCCACTAGGCTTCAAAGTCTGATTCTCTAGGAATTCCTCCTCCCATTTCCAGACCCCCAGGCTGGGAAGCCTGACGTGGGTTTCAGAACCTTCACTCCAGTGGGTGGATTTCTGTGGTATAAGTGTTCTCCAGTCTGTGAGTCACCCACCCAGCAGTTATGGGATTTGATTTTACTGTGGTTGCACCCCTCCTACCATCTCACTGTGACTTCTCCTTTGTCTTTGGATGTGGGGTATCTTTTTTGGTGAGTTCCAATGTCTTCCTGTCAATGATTGCCCAGCAGCTAGTTGTGATTCTGGTATTCTCACAAGAGAGAGTGAGAGCATGTCCTTCTACTCCACCATCTTGGTTCAGGGTCCCTATAATACACTATTAACTATACTCTTACATATTATATATAGTATATGTTGATATACTATTATGGTGTTGACTAATATAATTGAAGATGAATGTGATAGTTATTTTGCAGAGGTTATAAAACTAGATATAGTCATAGATATAGAATTTTCCATCATCCAAAATTTTTGAAATAATTATATCAAATAAAAATTTTCAGATATAATTCCAGTGGGGAATTCAGCTCTTGTCATAAGTCATGATGCTTTTGAAGTTTGAAACCATATAAGCATTGATCTTTCTGTATTTACTTGGCTATGTGGAATCCTACAATTAGTCCCTCTTTTTTATTGAGAATATAATATCATTCCAGATTTTGCTGTAACTACAAATGGGCTTGTTTTATAAATTTCCCCTTGATTTCAAAATTTGATTCTGCATTTTCCTTATAATATTTGCACCAAGACAAATTGGGATTTCTTCCTATTAAAAAAATAATAAGTTAGGTTAAGTGAGAAAATAATCATAAATCATGTCCTTGTCTAAATTATTTATGACAGCAGTCATGAATTTTAAGACTTAAATATTAGATACTTAATAAATGAACAGAAAATTTTTGTTTATTGCTAACTTCTTAAATGTTTAATCATTCATCTCTTCTTTGAATTGTAAACATTCTTCTGAAAGTGTTTCTTTACAACTTTTAATTAGCATTGCTAGTTTTCAAAATTATAAAGTTAATAAAGTAAAAATATATATACATACATGTATACTTATACATATATATATATCTATAATTCCAATTTTATAAGTTGCAACAAAGACATTTACTTTCCTTATATTCCAATGAACTTTTTAGTACTTAAGTTTACTTATCACATATAAACTTGTATTTCCTTTGTCAGAAGTCTTTGTGAAGGTTATCAGAAACATCTGTGAATGATGTGAAAAATAGATTCAATATAAGAGTTTTAATCAGAATAAATTTGTATGTATTAAGACTTAGATTTATCATCTGTTTAATTCAACAGTAGTGAAAACAGTTTACAATAGCTAATGTTCACACAAGATTTGATACATGCCACTTCTGTACAGTGAGATTTACACATATGATTCAGATTTTCTTTTCTCCATCCCCAAGTATCCAGAATTTGTAGATAGAGAGCAAAATTGTCTCCCCCAAAGTGAAAATCTGTCCAAGGTCATAGCAGCAAATTGGAGTGACAGGTAGTGGGCTTCTGGTGCCTAAGGCTCTCTGCCCTGAGGCACCCCTGTCTAATTCCTAACACAACCAGAACTGACACAAATTATGATGTAGCTCTCAGCACTTCCAAAGGTACATGTGACCAGGCAGAGTAGATGACACACAAGCGAGCATCAATTCATGGGCCAAAATAACTAAATATCTGAGAAAAAAAATTCCCTGAAAGAAAATTAACTGAATACAATATAACCTCTGATTCAGAATTATTAGAATGACAATACCAACAGTATTAAAAAGGTGTGATATTAGTGATCTGTCACATGACAAGTTCTTAACAGGAAAAATATGAACTATTACTCATAAGTACATAAAAATTAAAATAGAAAATACAATAGGATAGATCAAGCTGTATAATAGTACTATCAAGCCCCTCTATTTAGTTGAGAAAATAATATTATTCCAGCTTTGATACAGCTGCTGGCATTCTTGCTTTATAAAATTATTTACCATTTTCTCCTTGATTTCAAATTTTGATACTGCATTTTCCTGGATTTGTCCCTATTTTTTTTTAATAGGTGAGGTAAGAATAAATGAGGTAGAATGTAAAAAGTTCAGATTGAAAAATTCTTCTAGAGACAGCAAAAAGGTCAATACAGTGTGAACTAAATATCTAAAAAGAACAAAATCAGGCATAATGGAAAGGATTGATAGAAAAGGTGTATTAAGGCAAAAACAACGTTTTAATTTTAGAATCTAAATGGAGGCACATGCAAATACACTGTACGATGCTTTCAGCTCTTAATTGGATTGTAAATGTTCATAATAAGCTGTTGGGGTGGGGAAGAAGAGCTCAGAGGAGGGCTGGAGGAGGTGAGACAATGTCTTGCAATGAAATTTCCTGTTGGAGGATGTGTGTTCATGGTGAGGAGACATTCTGTTAATAAATAATGAAGACAATGCAGATAAGTTTTTTAGAATTTAATAAAAAATAAAAATCTTAGATTCAAAGTTAAAAAATAAGAACCTCATTGAAAAAAATTGTCTAAAGTTTATAGAGAAAAAGAGCAAAATAACAATC
Organism: Phocoena phocoena; assembly: GCF_963924675.1. Classification (NCBI taxonomy): domain Eukaryota; kingdom Metazoa; phylum Chordata; class Mammalia; order Artiodactyla; family Phocoenidae; genus Phocoena; species Phocoena phocoena. The sequence continues at coordinate 4,771,692 of NC_089227.1, read as the reverse complement.
AAAGAGCCCTGTCAGACCAACACCAGTCTACTCAACAGATACTTTAGAAATAAGACAACTAGGAAATGTTCTTTAGACACTAAAAACCTTAGCCTTATAATGTGATATCCAGGTAAGTGTCATTCCAATGTGAGGAAATAATATTATCCTCAGACAGAAAAGGTCTCCGAAAATTTGCCATACCATGACATAGGACATTGTAGGACGTATATTCAAAGACACTGGAAGCATCCTTGACAAAAGTATTCTAAAAAGATAAATACATAGAGGAGATGGTACAAAAGGTCTGGTAAGGGTAATTGAATATCATAATGTGTATACTATGATTTTTTTTCTAAAAAGAAGAGAAACTTGTCTGTCTCATGTAAAAATGCCTTTCTAACCAGCTACTGCATTGAAGGCAAAGGGTTTGGTATAGTATTTACTCACTCTCACTCTGCCTGACTCATGATGGGTCTACAGATATCTCTCTAATAAATAATCCAAAATATGTTTCTTAATAATATATTCAAGTTTTTATACAAGTCATTTGCAAGGGCTACTGATGAAACAGTGCTTAGCAGATAAATCTTGGTCAAAGGACTGAATGATTGACAGAACTATGGACCTACTGAATTAATGGTTAAATACAGCAAATTATATTAAAATACAGCAGTGAAACATCTAGAACCAGGACATGACATGAACTCAAAAGGAGTGGGGCGTGGGTTAGTTGAGGGAAACAACAGATGTGAATTAATTATCTTGGATCATTATAGGCATACAAAGAGGAAGAAAACCTAACAGATTTATGTAAAATTAAAAATTAATACAAATATCTGAACAGACTTAAGTGTACATTTTTTAATTTGAAATATCCTCTAAACTCTGCAAAACATACTGTACAGCAAATTTGAAGTTTATTTTATTTACTGGTTCATTTTATCTGTACTTCTATAATTTTCATGGCCCAACGTATATTTGCGTTGAAGGGTAATTGTGTGAACACAAATTCACGCGTGGATCAACATGGTCAAAACTACTGAACAATAATAATATACTTTTTAAGGAAAGAAAAGATTATGATGACTCATCTTGAAAATCTAAAAATGTAAATAACAAATTAATCTGCTCACTAGATTCTAAAACTAATTGAAAACCTACGCTGCTTTTGACCAGCCAAAAACTACTGCCTAAAACTTGTGACATACTAAAACAACATAGTAGTTTAACATGATTACAACATATCTTTAACATTTAAATTTAAATAGATTAACAGTGGCAACCAGATACTAGGATTAAACTCCCAATCAGTCTGTCGTTCAAATAAGCAAAGACTAAACAAGAAATATAAGGATACAGCAAAGAATATGAAACCCTGAGACTGAAATTATTTAACAATATTCATCTCTTTCTAAAATGTCCCCATAAGAGTGACAATCTAATTTATCCATGTCTTGAGCTCTTCTTGTACATAACTATGATTTTTAGACATAGGGAAATATTTCAAACTCACTTTTAGTAGGAAAATAATGTGAGTAGGAAACTAGCTTTATTAGTTTTGAGAAAAAAAATGTAAAAAATTGAAGATGCTGAGAGACCTGGGTAAAGCAGAAGGGCAACCCCAAGGACTCCATGGTATTCAAAAGAGTTCCCTTGCAGAGACTTACCTCAGACAAATCATGTAACCTTTCAAAACCACCATGGACCTGCAGGAAGGATTTGTGCAGCCCAGTTGTATTTTGTACCTTCGATGTCTGTTTTCTATAGTTTGTGAGTGAGACTAGTCACTGAATCACCAGGAAAGGTTAAATGGCAAGTGTAAAATCATTGTCCACTTTGTCACTGCTTTTATTCTGAACTGTCTAATGCTCTGAACAGATCCAGGGAAACAGATTATATTACAGCCTCATGCCATTAGCCCTGCATCCAAAACCTAATTTCTGGAAATATCAAGCTTGGTTAAATTTTTGATATATATGGCGTGTATTTATAATATCCTTATGTTAATCAGGTAAATGAAAACAAACTTGGCGTTTAACTTTCTCTGACACACAGGCACTCATTTCAAGATGATGACTTATTTATAGACAAAGAATTGAATGCTAAAATTAAGTAGAAACATTCACTTTGGTGGCTCTTTGCTCAGAAAAGTAGGAAACAAACTAAAATATTATATAATAGTGGCAGTATAATATAACTTTAAAATAATTTTCTTTGAAGTTGATACAGAGAAAAAAAATCTTCCTCAGGGTCAATAGAAGTGGTGTTACAATAGAATAAATATCAATCCCTATTACTTTCTATAATTTCATCATTTTCAAAGTTCAGACCAAAAATTCTTGATTTATTGCTGATGGATATATCCTTAACTGTTTAGATTGATAGATAGATGATAGATAGATAGATAGAGATAGAGATGTATAGATATATATCCCAATTGCTTTCCTCTTCCACTGCATCTCTCCTACCCTGGTCTAACCGACCCTCGCCTTCTTGCAGCAGCTTTTCTCTGCCTGCTGCCTCTGCTTCTACTTCTCCTACTGTTGATTCTGTTATTGACTTGAAATCAGTGGTTCCTTTATTATGGAAGTCAGATCATATCATCCCTCTGCTCAGCCTTCTCCAGTGGCTTTCATTTCACTCAGTGTAAGTGTTAAAACTCCTACAGTGACCTGCAAATAGGATGAATGTATGTCCCAGTTTGTTTGGGGCAACCAGGTTCACACTTGGTTTCCAGTCATAATTATTAATCCTATCATTCTTAAAAGTGATCGCTCCTTAATGCTCAGTTTTGTGACCAGTCTCCCATGGGCCCTTTGCAATCTGTCTCTGGTCCATCTTCCTCTCTGCCTCCCTCTTCAGACACACTCCCCTCTGCTATTCTTTAATTACTTATGGGAAGATCTGTCCCCATCGCCCTTCCATTCACTCTTCCCTGGGCCTGGGATACGCATCACTCAGCTTTCTCCAAGTGTCCTCTCACACCACTGTCAAGCCTTTACTTCCAAGCAGCATTCTCAGTGAGCCTTCCCTAGTGTCCCCACCTCACCACTCACAATTTTTTTTCTCTACTGAACTTTTCTTCTTAGCACTCATCAACATTTGTGTGTCTGTATCCATCAGAACATAGGGATCATGTGGGAAGAGATTTAGTTGATATGTTTATCCTGTTTTTCTAAAGTCTTGCTCATGGTAAATTCTCAATAAGTATTTCATGAATGAATGAATGAATGAATGGACATAAAAACTGGCCCTTAATTATTTTTAATTAAAAAATATTTTATATTGGAGTATAATTGATTAACAGTGTTGTGTTAGTTTCAGGTGTACAGCAAAGTTATCCAATTATACATCTACATATATCTATTCTTTTTCAAATTCTTTTCCTATTTAGATTATTATGGAATACCGAGCAGAGTTCCCTGTCACTATGTAATAGATCATTGTTGGTTATCTATTTTAAATATAGCCATGTGTACATGTCAGCCAAAAACTGCCTCTCTGTACCCTAACCCCCTGATAACCATTAGTTCCTTCTCTAACCCTGTGAGTCTGCTTCTGTTTTATAAATAAGTTCATTTGATCTTTTTCCTTTTTTTTTTTTTTTTTTTTTTTGGGAATTCTATTTAAGCTTCCTTGATGCTTGCTCTTCGCTGTGTGGTCAGGCTAGTACTTTTCACACTTACCTTTATTTATCCTACGGGCAGATTAAAGGGACTCAATACTCACAGGTTATGTTTACATAAAGCACTATGTTACAAAGGGAATGTTCTTTAAACTCTCGTAGTTTATTTTAAAATGTTATTCCATTTCTGCATTGTGCTCCATTATAATTATATTTTTAATATATAAACACTATTTTAATTTACTTACCATCAATTAAAGTCCATGTGGGCTTAATTCAATAAACATTTATTGGCTGTCTACCATATGCCGGCTGCTGGGGATACATCAGTGAGCAAAGCAGATAACACTGTTCTCTTTGATGAGAATTTTCAGTAAGGGAAAACAGCATATTAGGTTTGTATAGATACTTAAAAGAGTTATGTGTTATCAAAAACAAAAGAAGATTTGATATTGGCGAGTGTAGGGTTTGAATGAAAAAGAAGAAAAAAATAAATGCAAAATTTTTGACTGGAAGCACTGTTACTGAAAGTGGGGTCCAGCTGCTCAAAGCTCAAAAACCAATAAAGAGGCAAGCTTGGTGGAAGAGAGTCTGCTTTATTTCAGATGCCAGCAACAGGGGGTAAGGTGGGGGAGGGAATGGTGGATTCCTGTCCAAAGGCTTACTACCCCTACTGATAATCACTGGGAAATCACTGCTTTTATAGGCAGAGGGCTACGTGCAGAAACAGTACCATCAGCTGACAGTCATCATTTTTTTTTTTTTTTTTTTTTTTTTTTTTTGGTACGCGGGCCTCTCACTGTTGTGGCCTCTCCCGTTGCGGAGCACAGCCTCCGAACGCGCAGGCTCAGCGGCCATGGCTCATGGGCCCAGCCGCTCTGCGGCATGTGGGATATTCCCAGACTGGGGCACGAACCCGTGTCCCCTGCATCGGCAGGCAGACTCTCAACCACTGCACCACCAGGGAAGCCCGTGACAGTCATTTTGAAGCTGGTCATGCAATGGTCTGACCAGCATCATCTTGATTGTTTTAAGTACAGTCAATCTTCAGTTCCAGGGTTGTTTTGTTCCCATTTTGACAAAGTTCAATTTATCTTTGTTTTGTTACTCACATTCCATGATATTTTGGTAGCTTCTTTAAGAAATATTTGTCTAGGCAAATGTCACTAACTTTTTTTCCTATGTTTCCTTTGAGTTTAATAGTTTTTGCTCTTGAATTTTAGTCTATGATTCATTTTGATTAGATATTTGTACATGGGATAATGATTAAAAAGCAGTTCATTTTTTTTCCCATATCAACTGTCTCTGCAGAACTTCTTGATAAGAATTCGTTCTTTTCATATTGCATTCCCTTAGCACCTTGGTTGAAAATCAATTGGCCATCTCTCTCTGTCTATTTCTGAACATGGTATTCTGTTTCATTGATCAATATATCTCTCTTTATGGCAAAACCATACTCTCATGCTCACTGTACATTTACGATGTTGGAGAGGAAGAAATTTTTCCTCTATGCTTCTAGGTTATTCTGGCTGGTCTAAGAATTTAATTTGACATGAGACAGATTAACAGGAGAAAATCAAACAGAAGTTTAATAACATTGTACACACGGAAGAGACCCAGGAAAACTAAGTAACTCCCCAAATGGCTGAAGCCCTCACTTTAAATACCGTCTTCAGCTAAAGACAAAGGAGAATGTTGTGAATATGTGGATAGTGAAATCCACATGGGGGACAAGTTGGTAGAGTAGGAAGATCGGGGCTCACGCCCTCTCATGTACACCAAAATTACAGCTACATGTAGAAAAACTATTTCTGATAATGACCTGACAACTAGCAGAGAAAATTTTTCACAACTAGAGATAAAAAAGAAAGCCACATTGAGATAAGTAGGAAAGATGGAGACACGGTCTGGCCGGGACATCCGCCTCTGTCACTGTGACCCACATAAGAAGGGATAGCACAACCATCAGAGGTTCCCCTGAGAACCAAGGGCTCCAAACCCCACATCAGACTCCCCAGCCTGAGAGTCCTGCACCAGGAAGGTGAGCCACCAGAACATCTGGCTTTGAAAACCAATGCGACTTATATCCAAGAGAGCCAGAGGGCTGTAGGAAATTAAACTTCTGCTCTTAAAAGACAGAAGAGAAACTCACTTGATCCAAATCCCAGCACTTAGGCAGCAGCTTGAAAAGCACCTCTTTCTTACGTGAAGGAGATTTATTGACTAGTTTTACATTACGTGTCCGAGAGGCAGGGATCTTTCGGAAATTTCTTTGCATATGGATGAGTTGGTGGGTGTCAGTTTTTGTTTGTTTGTTTTTTGTTTGGGGCTCACACCCTACCTAGCTGGTCTGGCACTGGCAGCACCATCTATGACTCTCCCCATCTAAGTTATTAGCACTGCTCACCTTATCCTGGGTTCACTTGTGGACCCGACACAGTGATGCCAAATCCAGCCTCTGTACACTGACACTGAATTAAATCTTGGAGACAGAGTTTTGGGTGAAGTAGAAAAAATAGGTTTATTCCTTTGCCAGGCAAAGGGAGCCACCAGGTTAATGCCCTCAAAACTGTGTGTCCCAACCTGGAGTGGGTAGTGAAGAATTTTATAATAATAATTCAAAGAGGGCATGATCAGCTCATGGACATTTTTCTGATTGGTTGGTGGTGAGGTAAGTGGGAGTCAGCATCATCAACCATCTGGTTCCAACCAATCTGGGATCTACATGCTTGTGGGCAGCACACAGTTAGCTTCTCCCACATGGTGGGGGTTTCAGTCTCTGCAAAAGAGCTCAAATATATTGTTCTGTGTATCCCTTGAAGGAGTACCAGGACCCTGCCTCAAGGCTGCGCTATTGTTTCTTGACTGCTCCTCCCTTGTCTCTGAATCCCCTCCCTTCCCTGAATAGCAATAGTTTGAACCTGCCCTTTGGAACTCAGGGAAGGGCATGGAGACTGAATGAAGCTTATTTCCTGTAATCAAGAAATGGGGGACACAAAAATGCTTTTGTGCACAGGAGCCCCATAGTGTCCCACTCAGTTTCAACAGCCAGCCTCCTGCTCCCTCCACCATTCCTGGTAGCCACCCTCAGCCAGCAGCAGAGACCCTCTAAAGCAGTGCCCCCCAACCCGCTAGACCTGGTGGACACAATCAGCCAGCACCAGCATTCCCCCAAATAGGATCTCAACCTGGGGGTCAACCCTGCACACCAGAGCACCCACAACAGTTGTGACTGGACCTTACATAATCTTTCAAGACTGAATCAGGAAGATGGAAAATCTGACAGACCAATTACTAATAGTTGTCAACTACAAATTGGCAGTTGCCATTGACACTTGTCATCTACCTCTACAAGGATTAAATCACATGCTGCTGCAGCTGCTGATTTTCAACACCCCCTGGAAGGAGTTCAGGGTGGAGGGCAGAAATAAGGCACTCTGTGCTCTGGGAAAAACTGGCAGAACAGATCTTCAGATAGTTAGATATTTTCAGGAGCTGATTTTATGAGTCCAATTTTTATATCTCTTCATATCTAGAAAAGCACTAAAATCCTCCATGGTGAAAACTGCTCCTTGTGACTAGCAGAAACCTTCTCAAAAAAAATATGTGCTTGATGGCATGTACTCCCCCTTCACCAAAATCACATATATACTGACATTTCCCCCTACCTCCTTGGAGCAGTTTCTCAGAATTATCTGAAATGCTGTTTTCTGGGCTACAGTTCTCATTTTGCCCCAAATACAACTTAACTCATGACTCTCACGTTGTGTATTTTTTAAGTTGACATAGTGATATTGAATAAGTAATCAAAAGACTCCCAACAAACAGGTGAATTCTACCAAACATTTATTTAAAAAAAATTTAATACATATTCTTCCCTAATAATTTCCAAAATTTGAAGAGGAAGAAACACTTCCAGACTCTTTCTACTACAAGGCCAACATTATCCTGATATCAAAACCAGACACTACAAAAAAGAAAACTTACAAGCCTTCATCTCTATTGAACATAGATGCAAAATTCCTCAACACAATATTAGCCAAATTCAACAATATGTTGAAAGAATCATACATCATGATCAAGTGAGTTTTATCTCAGGGATGCAAGCATGATTCAATATTTGCAAATCAATCAGTGTGATGCAGTATGTTAACAAAATGAAAAATAAAAATCATGTAATCATCTCAATTGATACGCAAAAATATTTGCCAAAACTCAACATCCATTTATAAAAAAAAATAAAAACAAACTCTAACAAAATGGGTATAGAGGGATATTAACTCAAGATAATAAAGGCCGTATGTGACAAAACCACAGCTAACATCATATTCAAATGTGAAGAGATTAAAGAATTTCCCCTATGATCAGAAACAAGACAAGGATGCCTACTATCATTACTTTTATTTAACATAGTATTGGGAGTCCTGACCACAGCAATCAGGCAAGAAAGAGAAATAAAATGAATCCAAATTAGAAAAGATGGATGAAAACTGTTACTGTTTGGAGATAACAGGACACTATACAGAGAAAACACTATAGACCCCATGGAAAAAAACAACAACAACTATTAGAACTAAGAAACATAGTAAAGTTGCAGGATACAAAATTAATATACAAATATATGTATAATTTTATAAAGTAATCAACCTTTCAGAAAGAGAAATTGTGAAAACAATCTCATTTACAATTCATCAAAAAGAATAAAATGCCTAGGAATACATCTAACCAAAAGAGTAAAAGACATGTACTCTGAAAACTATAAGACATTGATGAAAGAATTGGAAAATGATACAAATAAATGAAAAGATTGTTCTCATGGATTGGAATAATTAATACTGTTAAAATGCCCATACTACCCAGAGCAATCTACAGATTCAGTGCAAGATGTATTAAAATACAAATGGTATTTTTCACAAAAGTGAAGCAAATAATTCTAAAACTGGTGTATAAACACAAAAGACTCCACATAGCCAAAACAATCTTGAGAAGGAAGAACAAAACTGTAGGTATCTTACCCCCAGTTTTCAAACTATACTACAAAGCTACAGTAAGCAAAAGAGTTTGGTACTGGCACAAAAACAGACACAGAGATCAATGGAACAGAATAGAAAACCCAGAAATAAATCCATTTTTATATAGTCAATTAATCTACCACAAAGGGGGCAAGAATATACAATGGGGAAAAGACAGTCTCTTCAATAAATGGTGCTGGGAAAACTGGACAGCTGCATGCAAAACAAAAAAATAAAACTGAAATATATTCTTACACCATATACAAATATAAACTCAAAACGGATTAAAGACTTAAATATGAGACCTGAAACCATTAATCTCCCAGAAGAAACATTGTAAGTATGCTCTTTGATATTGCCCTAGCAATAATTTTTTGGAACTGTCTCCTCAGGCAAGGGCAGTAAAAGTAAAAATAAACAAATGTGACTACACCAAACTAAAAAGTTTTGCACAGTAAAGGAGTCATCAATGCAACCAAAAGGCAATGTACATAAATAGGAGAAAGTATTTTCAATGATATATCTGATAATGGGTTATATGAAAATTATATAAAGAAATTATACAACTTGATCTCAAGATAAACCCCCAAAAATCTGATTAAAAATAGGCAGAGAATCTGAATAGACATTTTTCCAAAAAAGACATGCAACTGGCCAACAGATACATGAAAAGATGCTCAACATGACTAATCATCAGGGAAATCTCTACATCCTTGCCAAAACCTTACACCTGTGAGGATGGCTACTACCAAAAAGACAACAAATAGCAGGTGTTGACAAGGATGTGGAGAAAATGGATTTCCTTCTGCACTGTTGATGGGAATAAAATTTGAGGCAGGCTTCATGGCAAACAGTAGGAGATTCCTCAAAAAAATTAAAAATAGAACTATTATATGATCCAGCAATTCCACTTCTGAGTACTTACCTAAACCAAAAGGACTAATTCAAAAAGATATATGCATCCCAACGTTCTTTGCAGCATTTACAACAGCCAAGATATGGAAGCAACATAAGCATCCATAGGCGCATGAGAGGTTAAGGAAAATGTGACAGATAGAATACATAGATGAATAGAATAGATAGAAGACATACCATAGAATATTACTTAGACATAAGAATGAATGACATCTTGCCACTTGTGATGACATGGATGGACCTTGAGGGTATTATGCTAAATAAAGTAGGTCAGATGGAGAAAAACAAATACCATATTATCTCACTTATATGGGGAGTCTAAAAAAAAAACATAGGAACAAACAAAGCAAAACAGACAGATATACAGACACAGAAAATAAAAGGGTGGTTGCTTAAGGGGAGGGGGTTGGGGGATGAGTGAAATGGGTGAAAGGCATTAATAGGTTCAAAATTCCATTTATAAAATACATAGGTCATGGGGATGTAATATGCAGCATCAGGAATATAGTTAATAATATTCTAAAAATTTTGTATGATGACAGGTTTGCTGGACTTGTCATTGTGGTCACTTCACAATGTATTTCATTGTCAGATCACTATATTTTACATATGAAGTTAACATAATATTGTATGTCAACTAAACATTACTAAAAAAAGAAATCCACACACATACGGGAATAGAAAAATAACAAGTAATAAGAGAAATACCAATTTAAGCACAGTGATTGTGTATAGTGGCATCTGGAATTAAATGTGACATTTATTTTATTACTTTTACCTTTTTGTGGTTAATTTATATAATAACTTCTAGTTTTTCAGTCAGAAAAATATATTTATTTAAGTCATGTCAATATACATTTAATATAGTTCACAGGCAACTTTCTTTTCCAGTCCATGTAATAATCCTTATTATTTACTGTATTAACTGCATAGCATCGTCATGACCAAACTTATAGTTGAGTCGTTTTGTGGAAATAACAACATGGATGCATTGAAGATCTTTGTATTTTTTTCTAGCCATATTTCTGATAATGTTTCTGTAAGATTAATTTCCAGAAATATATTGCTATTCAATGGATATAGATGTTATTTCCATTCCAACAAGCAAAAAACAAAGATCCTTTCCTTGGTATGTGCATTCAAAATGTAGAACAATTTAAATTTCTAGGTGCACCATTTTGTGTCTCTCTTTGAAAAATTATTGTCAAAACTCACACTACAGGCTTCCCTGGTGGCGCAGTGGTTGAGAGTCCGCCTGCCGATGCAGGGGACACGGGTTCGTGCCCCGGTCTGGGAAGATCCCACATGCCGCGGAGCGGCTGGGCCCGTGAGCCATGGCCGCTGAGCCTGCGCGTCCGGAGCCTGTCCTCCGCAACGGGAGAGGCCACAACAGTGAGAGGCCCGCGTAACGCATAAAAAAAAAAAAAAAAAAAAAAAAAAAACTCACACTACAGTCTACTTTACTTTTTGTATGTTGGAAAAGTTGGGACAAACAAAATTGGTGAAAACATGCTTGTTGGCACTGTAATTTGAAATTCTATGTTTAAATTATATTTTTGCCTGAGTTACCTCAAGAGCTAAAAAGAAGAGCAGTTGCATACAAATAGTAGAACCTCCTACTTTATCCCATGACTGCACTTAGATTCATGAGGAAGTGTATCATCTAGAAAGAGCAGAGAAGAGTGGTAGGTTTTGCTGCATCTTGCAATATAAAAATGCATGCAACCACATGATTTGATGTGTTATCACCATATTTATACTGCTGGGAACAGGACATTTTTGTTATTTTTATTCTAATTGTCATCCTTGCTGTTAAAAGATAAGATTTTCATAAACATATATGGATTTTTTTTTTCCTTTCAGAAATAAGATTTTTTTGTTTTGGACTTAGGATCATAAAAGAGAAAACTTACCTAAACACCATGCAGTTCATAATATTATATGCACATAAATCCCTACAGTAAAAGAAAGTAGAACCAAGTGGAATAATTTTTCAATTATTTGAACCATAAATATGCATAAAATAATCAGTATTTTGTATAATAAAGTGGTTTTGATATAACAGATTTTCAAATATTTGATACAATGGGCATATATATTAACTTTATAAGCATATATATGTATAGCATTGCATGTGAAAGTAAATTACAGACTTTAAAAGTGCAACTCAACTGAATCTTTATCAAAATGAGAGTCTACAGTAAAATTTATTTTTCTAAGATTTAGCACAATTTTATTATGATGAGAAAGGTGATTATAAAATTAATTTTGAAATTCATCCACCTTGGCATTTGCAATATTCTCACACTTGCTGTTGAAACCTATTGATTGTTCTAGGATTTAGATAAAAATATTTCAGAAAGTGTGAAGAGAATAATTTTAGCCAGTTTTGAGTTGTTCAACATAAAGAAATGACATTTCATTGATATTTTAAAAAAATTCTCCTTATGAATTCAAGTGTTTGAAAATACTTTATTCTAAAACAGTAAAGTAGGAATAGACTATAAAGGGCTGGTTTTAAATAATATGATACAATTTTCTGAAAGCATAGGCATATAATAATAGCGGCTCTTACAGAATATCCAGCCAGGTTCCACTGAATTGCAGTGTCTTGATTTTGTAGGTGTTTCATCATTGATATTGAATTAAAATTTTAACCTTTTCTAGACATAGGGACTTATTGAAGAATTATATAGAAACTTTGCAAGTATTGAGAATCTACAGTGATAAAAATTATGCTGATTTCACATAATATATTTTATATTAAAGATAAAAGAATGTTCTATATACAGTTTGAAATAAATAGCTGAGGTTATTAATTCAACATTAAGGTTTGGAAAATAAATTGTTTGAAATACTCTAATATTTTTTGAAAACACTTGTGTGTGTCTGTGTGTGTGCGCACAGTTGTTATTTGTTTTGCTGGTTTTCATTGTGATGGTAATTGCTTAGAAAACTAAAGGAAACATGAAGATATTGTTTTCCTAACTGTATAAGGAAAAGAATGTCATTAACTTGGGGGCTAGGTAGATATAGGCTTGAATTTAGCTCTTCATTTTCTAACTATGTAGTTATAATTTTTATAATACAAACATTATATATATTCTATATATATTCTATAACTTGACCATTGTGAATAATGCTGTAATGAACACAAGAGTGCAGATAGCTATTTGAGATAGTGATTTCATTTTCTTTGGATATATACCCAGGAGTGCGATTGTTGGATCATACAGTAGTCTGTTTCTAATTTGGACGGGAACTGCCACACTGTTTTCCATAATAGCTGCACCAGTTTCCATTCTCACTAGTAGTGTCCAGGATTCCTTTTTCTCCAGACCCTCACCAACATTGCTTATCTCTAGTCCTTTTATAATAAACATCCTAATGAGACTGAGGCGCTATGACATAGTTTTGACTTACATTTCCCTGATGAATAGTGATATTGAGCACCTTTTCATATTCCCTTTGTTGTTGGTATGTCTTTTTGGAAAAATATGTATTCAGGTCATTTGCCTATTTTTTAAGCAGTTTATTTGCTTTTTGTTTTGTTTTGTTACTTGATGAGTTCCTTATATATATATATATTTTTTATTTTTACTGTTGTTGACTGACAATATTATTTTAGTTTCAGGTGTACAGCATAGTGATTCAAACTTTTCATAAACTATATTCCATTTAAATTTATAAAATGTTGGCTATATCCCCTATGCTGTACAACAAACCCTTGTAGCTTATTTATTTGGACTTCTTAATTCCATAACCTTATCTTGCCTTTTCCCCTTCCCTCTCCCTGTTGGTAACCGCTAGTTTCCTTTCAATACTGTGAGTCTGTTTCTGTTTTCTTATATTCATTTGATTGTTTCATTTTTTAGATTCCACATGTAAGTGATAACATAGAGCATTTGTCTTTCTCTGTGTGGCTTATTTTACTAAGCATAATACCCTCTAGGTCCATTCATGTCATTGCAAATGGAAGAATTTCTTTTTTTTTTTTTTTTCTGTTTTTTGTTTTTCTTATGGCTGAGTAGTATTCACTGTGTTTAGATACCACATCTTTATCCATCCATCTGTTGATGGACACTTAAGTTGCTTCCATATCTAGGCAATTTTAAATAATGCTCCTATGAACATTGGGGTGCATACATTTTCAAATTAGTGCTTTTTTTTTTCAGATATATAACCAGGAGTGGATTTGATGAGTCATATGATAGTTCTATGTTTTTTGTTTTTTGACAACTCTCCATACTGTTTTCCACAGCGGCTGTACAAATTTACATTCCCACCAACAATGTAGGAGGGTTCCCTTTTCTTCACATCTTCACCAGCATTTGTCTGTAAGCCATCTGTATGTTTTCTTTGGAAAAACATCTGTTCAGATCCTCTACATATTTTCTAATCAGATTGCTTAGTTTTTTGTTTTTGTTTTTTGCAGTACACGGGCCTCTCACTGTTGTGGCCTCTCCTGTCACGGAGCACAGGCTCCGGACGCGCAGGCCCAGCGGCCATGGCTCATAGGCCCAGCTGCTCCGCGGCATGTGGGATCTTCCCGGACCGGGGCACGGACCCGTGTCCCCTGCATCAGCAGGCGGACTCTCAACCACTGTGCCACCAGAGAAGCCCAGACTGCTTAGTTTTTGCTGTTGGCTGTATGAGCTCTTGATATATTTTGGATATTAACCCCTTATTAGATATATCATTTGCAAATATTTTATCCTATTTCATAGGTTGCCTTCTCACTTTGTTGATGTTTCCCTTTGCTGTGCTGCTCAATATAGTTCCACTTGTTTATCATTGCCCTTTGCCTTTCATTTTTGGTGGCATATCCAAAAAAATCATTGCCAAGTCTGATGTTGTACTACCTACATTTTCTCTTAGCAGCTTTATGGCTTCAGGTATTATGTTCAAGTCTTTAATCCATTTTGCACTGACAATGTAAGGTAGGGGTCCAATTTCTTTCTTTTGCTTGAGGGTTCCCTTTTTTCCCAACACCATTTATTGAAGAGACTATTCTTTCCCCTTTGTATATCCTTGCCTCCTTTGTTGCAAACTAATTAATCATATATGTGTGGGTTTATTTCTGGGAAGACTAATTTTTATGTTGTCCACTAGAGGTTAATTCAATCTATAGACAATCATTAGTTACAAAATTTTTTAAAAATAAATAAAACATGCAATTATTTATCATAAGAAAGATAGAGGGACATACCAGTATAAGAGAAATTAAACTTCCAAAAAATATATGCAAACAAAGTAGACAGATGATTAAAACAGTTAATTCATCAATAAGACAGGCAGTTTTTCAATAATATATAACACATCTTTAATGCATATATACCAAATAATAGATTTTCTAAATATATTAACAGAAAATGAGATAAATGTTCAAAAAGTGAAAAAGAAATACCAATTATAGCTGGAGATTTGAACACTGTACTCGGTAATAGAGTAAATATATAATATAAAATTACAGAAAATTTGAACAGTGTAATCATCCAAATTAGTGTATAGAACATTTATAAAGCACAATAGCAAAAACTATAAAATTCAAAGCTTTTCAAGCACACAGAAAACATTTACCATTTAGGCCTTATTCTGGGCTCTAAAACAAATACTAATAAATGTAAATGATCATTAAAAAATGCCAGCAAATTTCCCAAATATTTGGGAATTAATTAACATTTTGTAAATAGTCTAAGGATACAAGAAGTAAAAAAGACATTGAAAAATATTTGGGAGTAAATAGTAATGGGACTACAATATTTCAATATTTTTCATGATGATATTAAAACAGTACTTCAGGAAAACATGTAGAGCATTAGATATATTCATTAGACATAAAAAGTTTAGTGTTATTATCTAAGCTTTCACCTTCAGACACTGGAAAATGAAGAAAATAATCAAATCCAAATTAAGTAGAAGGAAGAAAATACAGTAGCCTCCACTTTATCTGCGGTTTCACTTTCTGTGGTTTTAGTTACCTGTGGTCAACTGTGAGCTAAAAATATTAAATGGAAAATTCCATAAATAAATAAATCATAAGTTTTAAACTGCATGCCATTTATGAGTTTTATGAGTAGCATAATGAAATCTCTCCATGTCTCATTCCCTCCCGCCTAGGATGTGACTCATCCCTTAGTCCAGCATCCTATGCCCTTTAGTCCCTTAGCTGTTTTGGTTATAAGCTAGGCAGTTGTGGCAACAGGGTGCTTGTGTTCAAGTAACGCTTGTTTTACTTAAAAACAGCCCCAAGGCACAAGAGTAGTGATGCTGGCAATTCAGACATTTTCTTACTGTGCCTAATTTATAGATTAAACTTGATCATAGGTATGTATGCATAGGAAAAAAATATTGATAAATTCAAGGACTTTACACAGTGTGATATGTGATTATTGCTGTGATAGACTAACTGGTAACAGGTTTGACATTTCTTTATAAAGAACTAGAAAATGGTAAAAAATAGGGGACACATATTTTAGGAAATTGAAGGGTAAGTGGTCCAAGACAGTGATGACTGAGAGGAAATAAGTAAGGTGAGCCCTAAGGTCACCCCAAATTGCTTCCTGTAGCACACGTCAGACTGCGTGAACAGTGGAGAGGGGTAACACAAGCAGACACACACTGATTCTAAAATGGAAATTCAAGGGGCCTAACAGAGCCAAAATAATTTTAACATAGAAGAACAGGAATGCTTACATGATCTGAATTCAAGATTTACTCCAAAGTTATTCAAATCAGTATGGAGAGTTTAGAGAAACAGACTAATGAAATTGACTAAAGAGTCCACATAAATGATCAGTCCACACATATACCAACAACTAATGTCCAAAACCAACAAACACAATTCAATTAGGAGAGAAAAGATTTCAAGAATTAGATTAATCTCCAAAATTTACAAGCAGTTCATGCAGCTCAATAATAAAAAAACAAACAACCCCATCCAAAAATGGGCAGAAGACCTAAATAGACATTTCTCCAAAGAAGATATACAGACTGCCAACAAACACATGAAAGAATGCTTAACATCATTAATCATTAGAGAAATGCAAATCAAAACTACAATGAGATATCATCTCACACCAGTCAGAATGGCCATCATCAAAAAATCTAGAAACAATAAATGCTGGAGAGAGTGTGGAGAAAAGGGAACCCTCTTGCACTGTTGGTGGGAATGCAAATTGATACAGCCATTATGGAGAACAGTACAGAGATTCCTTAAAAAACTAAAAATAGAATTACCATACGAGCCAGCAATCTCACTACTGGGCATATACCCTGAGAAAACCATAATTCAAAAAGAGTCATGTACCAAAACCTTCATTGCAGCTCTATTTACAATAGCCAGGACATGGAAGCAACCTAAGTGTCCATTAACAGATGAATGGATAAAGAAGATGTGGCACATATATGCAATGGAATATTGCTCAGCCATAAAAAGAAACGAAATTGAGTTATTTGGAGTGAGGTTGATGGACATAGAGTCTGTCATACAGAGTGAAGTAAGTCAGAAAGGGAAAAACAAATACTGTATGCTAACACATATATATGGAATCTAAGAAAAAAAAAAAAAGGTCATGAAGAACCTAGAGGTAAGATGGGAATAAAGACACAGACCTATTAGAGAATGCACTTGTGGATATGGGTAGGGGGGAGGGTAAGCTGTGACAAAGTGAGAGAGTGGCATGGATGTATATACACTACCAAATGTAAAATAGCTAGCGAGAAGCAGCTACATAGCACAGGGAGATCAGCTCGGTGCTTTGTGACCACCTAGAGGGGTGGGATAGGGAGGGTGGGAAGGAGGGAGACGCAAGAGGGAAGAGATATCGGAACATATGTATATGTATAACTGATTCACTTTGTTATAAAGCAGAAACTAACACACCATTGTAAAACAATTATACTCCATTAAAGATGTTAAAAAAAAGAATTAGAGGAAAATAGCTTTATTTCTTACTATACAGAAAAAACAAATTTAAGATAGATCATCAAAAAATGTAAACCTAAAATGATAAAACTTTAAGACCAAAATATACACATGCAATCTGAGGATAGACAAAACGACATGAGACACATGTCAGAAGTAATTAAGAAAAAATGATATATTTGTACAAATGAAAAATTTGAATCTTCATATGAAAATGTTAAGAAAATGAATGAGACAGACACAGAATAGAATAAAATATGGCAAAACATATATCTGATAAATGACTCATGTCCAGAATATATAAAGAACACTTTCAAGTCAAAAAATTAAAAACTATAAACAACACAAACGTAAGTAGAAAACATTTTGAATAAACTCCTTACAAAGATGTACTAAGGGTCAATATTTTCAAGAAAAATATTCTCAACATAACTGGTCATTGGAGAAATAAAAATTAAAAGCACACAAATATTACTACATAGACTAGAAGAGCTAAAACTTAAAAGACTGATCATATCAAAGGTTGGTGAGATACAAAATAAGTGAGGAGGAACATCTTAAGATCTATGAGAAGAAAAGCATGAACCAAAAACTCTACATTCACCTATCTTATACATGGAGATGCACCATCTAATACTCTTTCAAGGAAAAACTTTCTGCACAGGTAAAGAGCATAGTCAGCAGGCGCTTCCTGTTGTCACCTTCTTCATCTAATGCAGTCACCAAGTGCAAGGTCATACCTTTCCTGGTGCCACCTACACACAGAGACTGACAAGGTAGTTAAAAAAGTCTGGCATTAGGACAACCCTGATGAGTCATACTCACACGACAGGATCATGCTCTGTTTTCTGAGGACTTGTGGCTTATATCTCATTCCTTCCTCTTCCTTTTCCTCTTTTTTATCCTGCTTCCCTATTTCTTTTCACAGGTAATGATCCCAGATAAACATCTTGCATCTTGAATTATGTTTGAACACAACCTGCAGGGCAAGCTACATTTCAAGCACTAGGGCTAAAAAATGTAGTTTTAAACATGTAAGTATTTGAAGCTTTCTCTACTCATTTGATTTTCCTAAAAGGTCTATTAGAAGTTCCTCAAGCAATATGTGAGTAGGGAAATTTTGGCAAAGTAATTGATTGTAGTACTGAATATATTTAACAGCAGATCTAAAATTAACTGGTGAACTGAATGGGAAGAGTATGTAATGTTACATGTGTGACAAAGAGAATGTAGCACCTCAAGTCCTGCTTGCTTGGTTACCCTCCTCTGCCTGCAGTCATTTTATTTACTTTGTTCAGGTTTTATAGTTGATTTCATCAAGAAGGTTGGCCTAATATAAGTAATTTTATGACTGCCAGAATGGAAGGTCTTTATTATTGCTTAATGTCTAACACATAGTTTTACAACACTTTTGTTTTCTGGGAGAGTTATTCTAATATATGCTACTCCATCATGGAAGGACTGAAAGTCATTATCATTAATGTGTGTAGCCACTTGTGGTTGCTCTCTGTTTCTATTCCAGATAATGGATGTGTAGTCTCTTTATTTTTCTTCATCAGTCTCCCTACAGGTTTGTTTTATTATTCTTCTCAAATAACCAATTTTTGGATTTTTAAATATACTTGTCTCTAATTTCTCCCCTATTCTATATTATTTCCTTCATTCTTTGTGTTTATTTTACCAGTTTTCTCTCTCTCGCTCATTAATTCATTTTATATTTTAGCTTCATTAAGCAATTGTTTGTTTCATTTTTCATATATTAATTGTTCACCTTAAAATATATTGTAATATTTATTATCAAACCTTTTGACCCATATTATTTAGACTTGCGTTTTCTAGTTTTCCTTTTTATTATTGCTTTCTGGCTGATTGCTATTTGTTCAGGAAACATTCTCTGTATTACTTTATTTCTTTGAAAATTATTGCAATTTACTATATGATCTAGAAAAATAAACATTTTTGTAAGTATTCCTTATGAGCATGAAAATAACATAAATCACACCATACAATTTGTGTTCTCTATATGACACTTCATTAACTTTGTTAATTAAATAGCTTCTTTTAGCACTTGCTGCCTTAAGTTTTTCTCCTATTACTGAAAGAAGCATGTTTGAAACTTCTACAATTATTTGAAGGCTTATCCCTTTCCCATTGCAGTTCTGAAACTTTCCTTCATATATATGTCAGACTAATGCACATCTTCCTAATAAACTTTTTTCTTACAGATAGACTTCCTTCTTTCAATAAATGTTTTCAACTTTAAGTCTGTTTTATTATTGCTATAAGAAAATCAGCTTTTTACAAAATTGTATTTCTATAGTATGTCTTCTATTGCATAAACTTCAAGTTTTCTGTATTTTAATTGTGTCACTTGTGACCTTCATAAATAGATTAAAAACACACACACACAAACTCTCTTCTGCCAATCTTTGTATTTTAATGAAAACTAATTGCTTATATTTTAAATAATCTTTGATAGTAAATGCTTATACTTTTTTTTCTTTTTTCTCTTTCTTGCATCTATTAAGTCTTATTTTATCTCATTTCTACATATTATTTCCTCTCTTCTTGTTTTTAAATTATTACTTTAATTTTTTCTTACATTTTTTCATGGATACAGTAGAAAAATACACAATGTGTAACTTGCCAAAGTTCCAAAGTCCTACATAATGTTATCTTCTTCTCAGACAATGAAGGGATCTTTAAACATTTTACCTCTATTTATTCTTCTCCAAACTTACATAGTGTAGTGCCTATCTATTTTAAATGTTTTAGTTTTAATACCAAAATAATTTTTATTAAGATTTATCCATATATTATAACATATTTTGATCTTTATTCATTCTTTTATTTCAGAGCTTCTACCTCTTTGAAGTGTATTTTTTCAGTTTCTTTGAAATTTCTTTAGTGAGCTTCTGCTGGAGCCATTTTGTTTGTCTACAAATGTTTTTATTTGGTCCTAGGTTGATGTATACTTTGCTTAGTTGAGAATTCTAGAATGGCATTTGTGTCTTTTACCTTCCATTCTTTCAGCTAGAAAGTCAAGTTTCAATATATTAAAGGTAATTTGATTTTTTACTACCCCTAATAAAAATATCTTCTTTCTTCTTGGCCACTTTCAGTTTCACTATGAAATATTTAGATGTAGGTTTTTCTTCATATATCTTGCTTGCAATTGAATGGATTTTTTAATATGTGAATTAGTGTTTTTCAAAATTCTGGAGAACTTTCAGCCAGAATGTCTTCAAATATTGTCCTTTCCCATATTTTTCCGGTCCTATTAGAACATCCATTAAATGCATGCTATATTTTTCACTTCATCCACTATATCTCTTTTGATTTTATCCACATTTTGCAGCTTTGAAAATTATCTGTAATGTGTTCTGAAATATTTATTTTGATTTTCATTGCAATTTATTAATTCTCACCTTGGCTATGCCTAATCTGCTAAACCATCATTGACTTTTTAACTTAAAATACTATCTTTTATACAAGTTATTTTTCAAATTTGCTAGGTCATTTTTACTCTCCTAAAGATATATTTATGTTTTACTTTTTAAAGCAGACTTACTCTACAATCTAATCTTACTTTACAATCTAATAATGCTATTTTTAGTAACTGAAGTCTTTGTGGATCTTTTTATGCTTTTTTACTTGCTCTTTTTTTTAATGGTGGAGCGTTATTTTCTTGTGTACGTAGATATTTTTGAATGGCAAATGCTCAATTTCCTTAGAAAATTTTTTGTGTGCATTTTAAGGATTAGTGTGAAGACGATTGACCAAAAAATACTTGAATTTGCTTCTGAGAGTCTCCTAAAGGAACTGGGACCACAATCTGGGACCACAGTCTGGGACCACATTGTATTAATTCTTGGCCTGTAAGTGTTTTGGACTTCCCAGTGGTATAGATTTGGGCTAAGCATTTAAACAATGCTAAAATTGCTGCTGTTAATTCTTAATGATTGTTTTGTTCTTTTAATCTGCTCAGTCTCAAGTCAACTTATTCACAATTTCTGGCTGTGTGGGATAGAGTAGATTTACTCTGATTCGTCATTACCCTGAGGGTATCAGCTTTATGGGGCAAGATATCTTATATGACCCCTATCTTGGGAAAGGCCTGGTGCTTGTTTACTATCCTTTGTGCTGAGACACTAAATAAAACCAAGCCTGTGCATTTCAGCATATTTAGTTCTTACAGCAAAACCAGTTACAGTGTAAGACATTTTTCTCTGCGTCCTTGCATTTGCATAGTTTTGGTCTAAAGTTCTTGGGTGAGGGCTTCCCTGGTGGCGCAGTGGTTGAGAGTCCGCCTGCCGATGCAGAGGACACGGGTTCATGCCCTGGTCCGGGAAGATCCCACAGGCCGCGGAGCGGCTGGGCCCGTGAGCCATGGCCGCTGAGCCTGCGCATCTGGAACCTGTGCTCTGCAAAGGGAGAGGCCATAACAGTGAGAGACCCGCGTACTGCAGAAAAAATTATAATAAATAAAATAAAATAAAATTCTTGGGAGAATATCAGTGCTTTTAAAAAATTGTGTGTGTGTGTGTGTGTGTGTGTGTGTGTGTGTGTTTCAGCTATAGGGTCAACTATATTATCAGAATTAGAAAGATAGAGACATTTTGATAAAACACAAAATCCCATATTCCCTTACCCTAATTGGCTTTTAGGTATAAAATTTCTTTGCAGTTTTTGGCTACTTCTGCCCCGCTATTTCTGTTAGTTTATTTTTCTCCACAGATATACACTTAAGGAGTTTTGTACACACTTATGTTTCAAGCTTTGATGTTAACAAAATTTATTCTGTGAGGTTCCATGTATAGAACTCTAATTTTAAAATTTGTCCCTGCACTTTTGCTTTATTCTTAGTCTCAACCAACATTATCATTGCCTGTGCAGAAGCACAAAGCATTACTTTAATTATTCACAAACTTCTCACCCATCAGAGTGCATATTCAATTTTCTAGCTCTACTTAAATACTCTAATTTCTCCCTGCTTTTATTTTCCAACCTAACTCAGTTCCAAATATTTCTATGATACTAGTATATTGCAAAAGTTTCCTAATTTTGCTTCTTTGTCCCAGTTTAATTTCTTTGTAGTCTCTTTCTCACCCTGCTAAGCATAAATATTAGATATGCTGTGTAAATAAGACATAGTTTATATGTTAATAGATCATGTGATTATTGTCTTTGGTTGCCAAAGCTAATATTTTTGTTCATTTTCTATGTTCTAATTTCCCTTTAGCATATACTATATCTGTTATAAAAAAAATAAGCTTTTATAAACTAAAGCAAAAAAATCACCTAAGAATAAAATACACAAATGTAATGTGTACAACATACCTATCCAATTTTTTTAGACCTCTAGTTTTAGTACATTTTCAATTAAAAACTATGCATTATTCATTATTCCTTCTTAGTGATCTATTTCTTTTTCATAATTATCTTACATCCAAAAGTCTTCATGTCATTGTAAACTATCTTGGCAGGAGTTGAACTCTGGAGAATTATTCCTGTCCCAAACTGTGTCAATCAGAATATTTCACCATACCATAATTATTTTGATCCTTCTCAGAGGAATAATAAATTTCAAAATTGTTTAAGGTACTCATTTCTAGTTCGAGCACAATTTGATAGGTGTAAAAACTGTAGGCAGATTATAGACACATTTTAATTGACTCAAAAATATATGGATTTTTTAAAAATCTGCATATATCTTGTCAACTTTTACATGTGCTCCTTGTGAAATAATTATTTTTTATTCTTTAAATAGAACAGTCAGCGTAATCTTCAATCCTTCAGTTTTCTGTTATAAATAAAAGTGTTATGTAAAGAGATGTTTATAAAATGAGTCCATGATGAGATTTTCAATTCAGGGATATATGTGTAAAAATCTTCACATATGCAGTATTTTCTAAGGAAACTGTATTAATAATTTATTCTGTATGTTACAATTTTTCCTAGAGGCAAATCTTTATTTGAAATAATCATGGGTGTTCAAGAACTCATGTTAAAGGAAAACAATGACTGGCTTGGTTTTAAAAAACTTTAAATTTGAATATACATTTTTTATTTATCTTAATTAATTTGACATCATGGATTCACCACCTTAGTGTATTACAACATCCAAGGTAGGTATGGTAGAAGATTATGGTTTTCAAGTGTTGTATATTTGTACAGGGAGTTCAAAAAAAGAAATAAATGCATTTGTTTGGAATGTGATCTCAAAAGCAGAGAGGGCATCATGAAAGTAGAACAAGGAAGAGAGAAAAAATAAAACAGGGAAGGTAGAAAAGCTAATAACGCATATGTTAGTGAGTAAGATCTTGTAGAAGAGAGCTGGACTCAATCCAGTTGGAACTATACCACCAAAGGGCAGGGGCCTGGGCTAGTTACCCCTCCTTAGTTGTGAGGTGCCCTTAAGATGTCAGCTTACCCATTCTCCCCTCCCCATGCCCAGCAACAAGCTCTGCTTCCGCTGAAGAGAGTTACTGGGTAGAACTGGAAGTGCACATGCTGGAGATGACGCTACCAGGGTGTCGGGAATCATTTTCTCCCCAGCAGCTGCAGGTGAGCAGATCCAGGACAGGCCATTGGAACATCTGCTACAAACACAACTATATCCTTATCCTGTTTGTGGTGATTCATATTGCATTTTAGAATTCAGACGACCTAGGAATGCTGCAGAAAATAAACAACAAAAAAAAAACATTTAGTTTATTTTTATTTATTCCATCAATGTGAGGAAACTGTTTTGGGAGTTGCTGGCATAGAGAATGTAGCAAAGACATGTTTTAAGCAGGGGTGATTTCATCAGGGGAGGGCAGAACCTGGAAAAAGCAGAAGTAGCTGCTGGGAATGATGTCAGTGGTTTTCCCATCTTTTCCTGTACATGACTCTGCCATCATGCTGGAGATTTGTTTT
The DNA here is from genome assembly GCF_963924675.1 of Phocoena phocoena. NCBI lineage: Eukaryota > Metazoa > Chordata > Mammalia > Artiodactyla > Phocoenidae > Phocoena > Phocoena phocoena. The sequence goes on along the minus strand of NC_089227.1, from coordinate 4,747,310 downwards.
AAAGGACTACCTCCCCTTCCTCCTATAAATTAAAAGAACACAAATTGAGAAATTGAGTTTAGGAGAGAGGAGTAAATTACACTGCTCTCAGGTGTCACCTCAGTTTTGGAAAGCAGTCTTTCAAATTAACTGATTCCAGATCATCTGCAGAGAAGTGTGACGCTTAATGCTCACTTTTGTCACCATTGGTGAGGCAGTGTGGTAGGGAGCACCAAATAGTCTCTCACAGCCTAGTTTTTTGGAACTAACTAAATCTAATAGATTTTTAATTTTATCTTTGGCTTAGGTCATTGAAATTTTACAGTGTGGATTAAAAGAGATTCTACATTTCTGCCCCTATCTTTTCTATTATTATTATATTGCTATGTAAAATAGCAAAACTGCAGAACCAAGAATATCTGGGCTCTAGGAATTGAATTTTATATTAGGTAATTTGTTTTTAAACACTCTCTCAAACAAGCGACATAGTTTTCCTCATTAAAAAGAAGAATCAGAATTTAATTAAACTAATTTTTACTGAAATTGATATACACTGCTCCAGCACGATAATAATTAAAATTAATGAGTAATCAAAGTTACTGAGTAGAGAAACTTGAGGTGTCACCTATATTAACAAATATATAGCAAGTCTATAAAGAGTAATGATTAAATACTAGTATTATATAAATATTTTATAGCACTTTGAAATATATTTGAGTACCTGGGGAACGCTTAAATCGTTCAGATATTCAATTAAAGACTTACACAAATAACTATTTTTTTGTCTCATTTTGCATATAATTAAAAAGTAATCTTCATTTAAATGTGCCCTTGTTATATAAAACATTACAAATTAGCGAATATTTAATGATATTTTTATGTGTCTGTAAAATCTTCAAAAGATTTGCATTTTATTAGCAATCAATGTATGTTTTGTCAACAACAACAAATACCATACGCATCATTTAAATTGAAAATAAAGAAATAATGTACTTATTAATTAATATAAAATCATATCCAAAAGTGCAGATAGATTATGATACTTTGAACATGTAAAATATATATACAATGGATACTTTATACGTTAGCCTATATAATGAAAGAATATAAGTAAACATTCTAAAACCTATTACTATAAATCATAAATTAGTTAACTTTTTGTAGTCATTTGTCAAGATACTGCATATCTTAATTTGGATGATTATTAATAAAATAGATAATAAAGAACAGGACAAGAAAACTATTTATAAAGTTTTTATGATTTTTACTTCTGTTTTATTAGCTTATACCCACTATTTCACTTTAGGATGACCTGACTTGATAAATTATTAATGTGTTCATCTTAATAAAATTGTGGTATTTGCATTTATTAAAAAAAAGTAACACAAAATTTTAATCATTCACTCTATTTCACAATAGGCTTATAAACTGGGCCAACATCTAATGATTTAATCCTCGTTATCAAGTAGATGGCCCTACTAGTTGTATAAATTTATTGTCTTTTCCCATCTCTATCTTATTAAGGTCATTCACTCATTTTTCTTATTGTCCCTACTGTTGGCATTAACTTGTCTGTAGAGTAATCAGTAGTATATGTTATGGGGTGGGAAAAGCACAGTGATCCACCGGAGCTTTCTCACAAAAAGAAAAGTGACCTTTCAGGGATTAACGTATTGGTGATGAGTGGTTTGATTAAATCAGAACCCAAAACACCCTTGTGATTCAGAATGTATGTGGTATTTAATTTCTTTTAAAGTCAATAATTGTTGGATAACATTAATAAATGTCAATATCTTCAGAAAATGTTCCAGTCAAAATGCTCACAACATGTAAGAGTTTCAGAATCCCAGTTAAAGGTTAGGGATTGAGAAAAATATTTTTTATCTAGAAGTTTACTTTGTATGTAGACACCATTGCAGGTTTTGCAAGAAACACTTAAAGTTAGAGAAAGCAAAGATATGTGCAAAAAGTGAGTTTAATAATGCCTGGATATTTTTTACTATTGTATATTTATTAGATAAATGCTTTATAAACACATCATCTGAAGATATTAAATGAAATACTACAATATGGTAGGCAAGGGCAAATGTTAAGAGGCACACAATCACATTTTACATATACATACACATGCACACACACTCACAGATATATATGTATGTTTGTGTATGTATAGATATAAATTTACTAATTGATTTTAACTGATATAACAATGAGTCAGTAGGTTGATGACGTGTTAGTGAACAAGTAAAATATATATTATGTACATATCTAAAATATAAAAAGAAATACATTGTTATTGAACTGAGCATTAGAAATGCTACAAATATCCACTTTACTTTTGAATATTTTATTATTTATAAATTCTGGCACTGCATGATATTCATTTTAAAAATATTTGTATGGTTATAAACAAAATCAATAATATGTGTGTGCTTGTGTGTTTTTATTGTTTACTGTTTTATTTGTGTTATATACTAAAATAATCTAAGTATCAAAGCCTTCCCTCAGATTGCCTTGCTGTGAAATATAAATCCCTTTCGCATGGCCTGCTCATATTTGCAAACCCAGAGATTCATGGTAAGGAGGACGTGCTGGTTTCTGTGGGCTGATTTTATTACTCTCCACCAGAGAAACCCGTTAATGTCCCAAATACGGACCACTTGCACAGTGTTAAAATATGAGTCTGTTTGCTGGGAATGTACCAAATGGAAGTAGGGAGTGGTTTTCAAAAGATATCTTTGTTAAATTTTAGTGACTACTCATAGTCTCCTCTGAATAGCAAGCTAGACAGCAGTCCTGTCTGACTGCTGTTGGTGAAGTTGCTGAGGTTTAGTGGAAGCAGCATGAGTGAGATGGCCAGCAAGAGCCTACATGGGCCACTTGTCACATATTCACACGTTGCAGTCAGCTGGTTAAGTCTCCCAATTTTGATTTCTAGGTGGAAGAACATGGTAACTGGAGGGAAGGCTTCAAAGATTTAATGAAACCAGGTGTACCAGAGTTAGCCAAACGGGGAAGTTAAGAATACAGTGCTCCAGACTAGGCAAGTCTGCCCAAGACTTCTAACCCAAATGGCAGAGTTAGAATCCAATAGCAAAGTTCAAGTGGCGAGACCATCTACAACCGATCCCTCTTCTGAAATCAACTGCAAGTTTGAGGGTTTCCCAAGCCAATCTCAGTTTCAATAATTCACTATCAAGGTTCACAGAACTCACTGAAAGTTGTTATAGCCACAGATAGAGTTGATTACAGGTCCAGGACCCAAATTATAACCATGTAAAGGAGGAGACTCATAGAGCCAAGTCTATGTGGATTCCAGGTATTAGGCTTCCTTTGTCTTCAGGGAGCATTACCCTGTGGACCCTGATGTGTGGCAATATACAATATACAATATACATTATTATTACCAATCTAAGAAGCTCACTGGAGCTTCAGAGATATTGTGGGGGATTAATTACATAGGCATGGTTGACTGACACATTTCCTTGTGGTTGAACTCAATCTCCACCCCCATCCCTTAAAAGTCAGCCTGATGCCATGAATCACCATGTTAACATAAAACATCAGATGTGGTCCAAGGGCTCCACTATGAATAACAGACATACTGTTTTAGCTTGAAAAGTGCCAAGGGTTTAGAAATTAATTTCCAGAAGCTGGAGATGAAGGCCAGACCTCTCTTTGGGCAAGGCCAAATTCTTTATTACACAAGCTATTTCTACTAATCGAGAAAATATTTAAAGATGGGGCAAGTATCCCTCACAGTTTCAGCAAGGAAGAGCAGAGAGCTGGTCCTTCACTCCACCCTATGTTCCAAGGAATCAAACTACAGTGCTCCAATTTTCCTGCCAGTGTCATCTAATTGGAAAGGAAGGTGCTTTTCCTTCTGAGCTTTGCTAGGGAGCAAATGTCTCATGATATATTATCTGAATATCTATTATCCAGTAAAACATCACTTACCATACCAAGAACCAGGGAAATTTAAAAAATGAATAAGCAAAGAAAATAAAATATGTTAATACTTTATTAAAGAGATGAATCAGATGTTAGAATTATCTGACAAGAATTTTCAAAATCCATCATAAAAATACTTCAAAGAGAAATGAAGAATATGATTAAAACAAATAAAAAATAGCAAGAAAACAGCAATGAAATAGAAATGAAGAGGGAGTTATGAGAAAGAATCAAAAGGATATTGTAGAACTTAAAATTAGAACCAGAATAAAAAATTGCTTGATAGGTTGATCAGTAGTATGAAGAAGACAGATGAAAGTGTTAGTGAATTTGAGGATAAATACATTTAATCAAACTGAAAACAGACAAGATAGAGCAAAAAAAACCCCAAATGAATAAAGTTCAGGGATTATGGGACAATAAAAACATCTAATATTTGTAAATTGGAATTCCAGAAGACAGCAGAGAGGCAGTGGAACTAAAAAAAAGGTATTCAAAGAAATAATAGTGAAAACATACCAAATGTGATAAAAGACATAAACTTACAGAATCCAGAATGTAAGCAGACCCCCAAAATAATAAACCCCAATAAATCCATGCCAGGGTATATCATAAATAAATTTCTGAAGACAAACCAAAACTTTGAAAGAAGTTAGTGAGAAATGACACATTACTATATGAAGAAACACGAATTCAAATGACACCAGATTTCTCACCTGAAAGCATGAAAGACCGAGGAATTAGCACAGCATTGCTTCAAGTACTAGAAAAATAAAAACAAAAGACAACAAAAAAGAAAACCATTGTTAACTGAAAATTTTATATCCTTCAGGAATAAGGGGAATCAAGATTTGCACAGACAAAGGAAAATTCAGAAAATTTGTCAGCAACAAACCTACTTTTAATTAATAATGAATGGAATTCTTTTAAAACAAAATGGAAATGAAAATAGAAAGCTTAAAACTTCAGGAGGAAAAAAAAAAGAACATCAGAAAGGGGAAGGATAGGGACAAAATATTAAACTCTATTCTCATGAGTTTCTTAAAATGTAATTTATGGTTGGAACAAAAATTATAACATCTAATGCAGTGCTCAGTGTATGCATAAAAATAAATATATTTAAAAAGTAGTCAGAGTAAAAGGACTAAAATGGAAATAAGTTTCTACACATTACTTGAGAGGGTAAAATAGTGACACAATTACACTGTGAACGGATATATATGTATCATGTTGTCTCTTTGTCTTTCATATATCTACATCCATCTATCTATCTATCTATCTAACCTATCTATCTAGTGGAAGAGAGCAACCACAAAGAAAATATTCAAACTGATATACTGAATAACACTAAGTAATAAAAATAAATCAAGATGAAATATTTTTAAAAATGTTTAGGTAACCCACAGGAAGGCCAGAAAAGTTGTTCAATCAAGATACAGAGGAAGCAAACAGAAAAAATAAAATTAAAGACTTAAGAAAGACCTGACATATCCATAATTACCTCAAATTACATAAATAGTTTAGCATACCCCAATTAAAAGACAGAGACTGACGGCATTGAAAAAAAATATAGCATGACTCATCAATGTGCTATCTTAAGGAAACACTTCAAGTTACAACAATATAGGTAAATTTAAGTAAGAAAAATACATAACACAACATTGTAAACCAACTATACTTCAATTAAAAAGTCATCATGGCAAGCATAATATTGGGAATCACTCTACTGTATACTTGTAACTTCTGTAACTTCTATAATAATGTACAGCAGCAATACTTAAAAAAAGGAGGGAAAAGAAAAGAAATACATACCATTTAACTTTAGTTTTTTAAGATCTAGACATGTGATTAAATTGCATAAAGCTAAACAAACACCCATAAAAATGACTGCATTTATAATGGATGAGTTGAAAAAAATGGATCGATTACATCAATATCTATTTCCAACTCGTGATATATTACAGTTATGCAAGTATTACTATTGTGGGAAACTAGGCATAGAATATAAGGCATCTATCTGTGTCTTTTTTACAACTCCAAGTGAGCCTACAATTAACTTGTAATTTAAAAGTTAAGAAACTGAGGCGTTTGGAAGACACTCCACAGCCATTGGATGAGATTTCAGTTATCATTCACAGAGTTTCAGAAACATCATGATGTCTGAATTTTTCTAATATGTGAACAATGGAAACAAGTACAAATCAATAAGAAAAAAAAAGTCATCTGAGAAATTTACAAATTATACAACACTCCCCAAAACAATAGACCAAAGAAGAAATAAAAATGAAAATAAGAAAATACCTTTGATTACTGAAAAAGAAGATACAACATACCAAAACAGGGATGCAGATAAGGAAGTGCTTAGAGGGAAACTTATTGTTCTAAGTGTCTATATTAAGAGTAAAACTACATTTTTGCACTGTTAAGGAAATGAAAAGAGAAGCCACAGACTGTGAGATAATGACCTTTGCCATTAAGACACTGGAAAAATGGAAACAAACTAAACCTAAAACAAGCAGAAGGAAGAAACTAATAAATATTACAGCAAAAATTAATGAAATTAAATTATATATCTAATATAATGTGGAATATCAGAGACAACAAAAGATAGTTTTCTTGAAAAGAGCAAGAAAACTGACAAAACTTTATACTAGATTGATCAGAGAGCGAGAGAACTCAAATTACCATAATCAGCATTTAAAAGAGGAAAATTGTTTCTGACCTTACAGAAATAAAAATAATTATAGGGCTTCCCTGGTGGTGCAGTGTTTGAGAGTCCGCCTGCCGATGCAGGGGACGCAGGTTCGTGTCCCGGTCTGGGAGGATCTCACATGCCATGGAGCGACTGTGTCCTTGAGCCATGGCTGCTGAGCCTATGTGTCCGGAGCCTGTGCTCTGCAACGGGAGAGGTCACAACAGTGAGAGGCCCACGTACCGCAAAAAAAACAAAACAAAAAAAAATAATTATAAAGAAAATCTACAGACAACTGTATGCCAATAAATTAGATAACTGAGATGAAAGGGTTAAATTCTAGAAAGACAAAAGCTACCAAAGCTGATTCAACAATGTAGACAATATGAAAAACCCTATACCAAGTAAAAAGATCAAATTATCAACTAAAAAACTTTCCACAAAGAAAATTTTAGGTCCAGGTCTTCATGACTTCAGATTTGTCAACAAATTCTTATGTATATCTGTATATATATATCCTAAATATAAAAAGGACTCATAACTCAATAACAAAAAGACAAATCCCAGTTAAAATTCAGCAAAGGATTGAAAAGACATTTGGCTCAGGTAGATATAGTAGTCTTCAATAAGCCCATGAAGAGATACTCAACATTATTAGTCATCAGGGAACTGCAACTCAAAACCACCAATACCCACTGGGATGGCTAAAATCAGAAACTGTGGAAAAGAGTTTAGTAGCTCTTTAATATGTTAAATATAGAATTGCTATATGATCCAGTAATCCACTTGTAGATATATGCCCAAAAGTATTGAAAACATGCATTCAAACAAAGAGTTGTACACAAATGTTCATAGCAGTAATATTCACAATAGCAAGTAGATGGGTACAACCCTAATGTCAATCAAGAGATGAATGGATAAACAAATATGTTATATACACACAATGGAATATTACTGAACTGTAAAAGGAATAAAGTGCTGATACCAGGTACAACCTTGAAACGTTTGTTTGAATGAGAATATATGGATTCATTCATTATGGATGAACATTGAAAACATTAGGTTAACTGAAAGAAAACACACATGAGATACCACATATTACATGATTTCATGTGTATGGAAATGTCCAGAATAAGGAAATCTATACAGCTAGAAAGCAGATTGTGATTGTGGGGTATGGGTGGAGGATGGGTACATAAATTGTTGATAGCCAATGTGTTGGGGTTTCTTGTAGAGGTAATGAAAATGTTCTGAAATTGACTAGTGATGGTTGCACTTATCTGTGACTACGCTAAAAACCATTGACTTGTACACTTCAAATGTATGAACTGTGTGATATGTGTCTGTATCTCAGCAAAGTTGTTAAAATAGAAAAGAAATGCAGAGGAGGGTAAGAGCCGCTCGAGTGTTGAATAAGAGAGGCAGTTTGCAATGTTGTATAAGGTGTACAGAATAGGTCCCACTGGGAAGGTGAGACTTGAGTACAGACTTGAGGAAGGTGAGGGAGCTGGTCAATAGGATGTCATTCCAGGGCGAGAAATTAGCTAGAACATAAGACCTAAGGGATTGATTGCATCCACGTGGTCAGGAAGCTGCAAGGGGGTCAGAACCACCAGGAAGATCAAGGGTGGAGTTACGAAGGAAGAGATTGTGGAATTAACCTGGGGCTCAGATTATAGAGGGTGTATAGACCATAGTAGGAATTTTGGCTTCTACTCTAAATGAAATGGAGACAAATTAATTGCCTCATTATCAATATTTTCATAAATTTGAAGCATGGGTTAAATTCAGTGCAATTGAATTAATTGGTAATATAAAAATGGTCAATTAAATTTACAAAAATCACTGCAAATTTCGTGACAAGAGAAGTGTGACTCTATCAGTAATGATAAAATAGTCTGGGTGTTAACTGGAATGAGTTAAGATTAATTGCAACATGTCATGCATTATGATATGACAGATTAAAGGAAAATAAGATGTGATCGTAGGCTACATCTGCTACTATTTACAACACTTAAGAATGTAGACCAGCTCTATTATTTTCAAAGCCAGTTTATAAGACAGCAACGTGTTATGCAAGTTTACTGTTTTCTGGCACACTGAACTTGCTCAGCATGGACAAGTTGTTTTCATGAGTTACTTGGCCCAAAAATGGATCACAATGGATCCTTTAGAAATAGCCTTTAGAAATATTATCAATGACTTCCAATTCAACATGGACATATTGTCAAAGGAAATGTATAGACTGTAGAAATGCCAGTTAGCTTGGATCTACATTAAACAAAAATGTGCTTTTTATTACATTACGTAATTGCTTTACATGACTTTTGGTACCTCACAACTTTGGACGAAGAGCAAAGAGATATGAAGAGATTAGGTCTTCACATATGAGGAAATGAAGGGAGAAGGAAGTAACCTTCATCTCTGAAGGTTATTGACTTAGCATTTATCATAGGTTGTCACATTTTCCATCCTTCCATGTGTGCCTATAGATAGCTTTCACTCAAGTTCATAAAGCATGTAATGACTAGCTATCAGTTAACCCTTATAGAGGGGACTTCATTCCTAGCAGGACTCAGCTCATGCATTCTAAAGAGGTGTTTTAGGAAGTGTTTATGTTATAGTGGGCCCTTCTTAAGTATATGAGACACACATGTTTATTTGTTCAATATGGATTAAGATAGTCCACTAAGGAAAAATATTTAGTAAAAAGTTAAATAGCAGGTAACACAATGGAAAAATTATGTTCAATTCCTTTTCCACTTGCTTTCTACATCTCATGCAATCCAACTCGATTCGCTTCAGTTTCCAGTTAACAAGGAAAGTGCCATTTTCATTATTTGAAGTTTCTAGAACAATGAAATAATTTCCTTTTTCCACGAAATGTGTCATAACTGAAAGGTAGGAAGAGTATCCTACATCATATTTATTGTTAAACAAAATACTATTTCTTAGTTTAAATTCAATTTAAAAACTTTATTGAACATATAACACATAAAAGGCAGAAAAGAAATGGAAAGAGACCAGGCTTTTGAGTTATATAGGCTTTAATGCTGAGTTCTCTGTCTTAATTTACTTTGCCTTGCAGGGGCTCAATTTCCTCCAATTTAAGACAGGGATGTTAATGAGGGTATCGTATAGGTGTATTATAAGTATAAAAATTCTATATTAGAGATAACTCTATAAAGCTTAGTAAGAGCCAGGAAATACAGAGATGTAATCTTAATAAACAGCTTATTACATCTGCACACTACATACTGAGTAGAGAAAGCAAGACATACAGTCACTGTGTTTGATCAGCTTTATACTCTCATTTTGAATATAGATATAAAAATATAAACACTACAAGGCTATACATAATTCATTAAAATGAGTTTTCTATGAGTGATTCTTTCATGGAAATTTCTTCTGTTCTTCTTTCATGGAAATTTCTCTTAGGTATTTTGATTTTGTAAGAAATGTCATTTTTAACCTTCTGTTTCTAAAGTGTGTTTTTCAGACAGAAGGAAACAATCCCAGATGGAATCTCAGAGGTGCAGGAAGGAATGAGAATTGGAAGCACAATGAATGTGAAAATCTAAATAAATACTGACTGTAGAAGACCGTAAGAATGATGATTTCTACCTCTATCTATCTATCCATCCATTTATCCATCCATCATCCGTAATAGTAATATGTTATATTTAGACCACAGAAAGAATAGGAGTGAATGAATTTAAAGGTTTAATATTCTCCAATAGTCTATCATCATTATATAAAAGGAAATTTGTAGGCCAATATATAGATAAACATAGATAAAATAATTCTACAGAAATTATTCAAGTATATAGACTTGTAGAATGAATAATATATCCCAATCAAGTTGGGTTTATTTTATTCCAGGCATGCAAAAATGAATGTTTAATTTAATAATAGAAATTAATACATGTGAAGATTATATATATGTATAATCTTGTATAAATATTATATAAATTCTATACATAATTTAGAAATGAATTTGTCCAGGCCAAATATTTGTAATGAAATAAAATTGAAAATACTATCATTAGATAATACTTTCCTAATAATTGTGTTAAATAAGAATCAAAATTTCAGGTAAATTAATAAAATCTCTAAGAAATTTTAAATGTTATTTAGTTCTGTATACTTAAGTTCAATCATATTATTTCTTATGTTTCCGTTCTATTTCTTCAGGGTTTCTCTCCTGAAATACATACAAGTCTAATATTTGCACACTTTTATCTCATACTTTTAATTTAGTTATACTTCCTTTCTGTATTCTTATTGGAATTTTCAAGTTGGTACTCAACCACTTCTGAGGTTTCACGTTATTAATTCATCTTTTTACCTCTTTATTATTGGAAGATTCTTTTCCTTATCACTATTTTTGCCCACCCAGTTTTGTTTTGTTTTGTTTTGTTTAATTTTTATCTTGGATAAGTGTCTACATTTCATCTGGCTTCCTTTCATGTACCACATTTCTTCTCATCTTTAGCTATTTTCCTTTTACATTTTGATACTGTTTTGAAAAGACTTTGCTTCCTTGTATTTTACAGAAGCAATCAAAGAGTGTGCTGAAATTTTTTAACAATCCATTGTTATTTTCATAGATGCACTCTTAATTTAAGTACTGAGGTAACTGTCTTCTTTTCTATGCTGTGCACTATTGTTGTTCATACCACCTAAGTCAGTTTTTATCTCTTTATATTAATATGCTATCAATAAGAAGACATTTGTCCAGATCCTTGCTTTAGCCAAGTCACTCTGGTGATTTCCCATGGCCATGTTCAGATAACATCTGTAGGGTGGTCAAATTTCCTAAATGATAGAGGTGGAGGTTAAGATATTAGCTTGGCTCTGGGTGCTGCCCCACCCCACCCCCACCCCCAACTCCTCTATCTGACATCCTGAACCTATGCAGTGGATGAGAGGGAGTGATCGTGAGTTGACACTGGGTCAGGATACACTCTCTCTGATCACCAACCAGACCATGAAATGCAGTTGTTGGGATATCCCACTCAGCTAAAATGTATCCTACCAAGGATGTGGGTCTCCCTTAGTTTATGCTTTTTGATTTTCTGCAAATCATCTCCTCAAAATGACCGTGAAAAGAGAGCTTGGCAATCCAGTGCTATGAAATCCTTAAAATATAGCACCCATGCCATTGGGAGATTTACAGATTATGGGACTCAATTCAGGTGCCCCACTATACAAGAGGGAAATAAATGGTTGGGGGTCTCTCAGTTCTCTGTTGAGTATATTTGCTTTTTCCATGACTTTGAAATAATTTTATAAATGTAAGCTTTTTTCCAGTGTGGTATAAGATTATAAGCACTAATTTTCATCTAAGATTTGTACAACATATTTTCTCTGACAGGCCATGGCCAGCAACTCTTCAGCAATTTATAACATTTCTACAGTAAGTTGAATTATTTTAAATTAGATTGTCTTTGCCTTAATAAAAATGCAAAAAAGCAATAGCTTTTTGCTAATTAGGTTCAAAAGTTGACATACTGTCTCCTGGAAGTCATAATAATATGAAACTTTCAATAGCCTGGTATGCTTTTATAAACACACACACACACACACACACACACATACTCACACACACCCCATAATATCCAAAGTTCATTGTAATGTATGACTTCATTTGCCTTGCACAGAATAAAATAATCACAATATATATATTCAGTCCCCAATTTTCTGTATGGCTAATTATAGATACTTTATTTCTAAAACATTGGAGTGCTTTAGGAGCTTTTTCTATATTGCTCTGGAAATTAACTGAACATTGGAAAATAAGTAGGATTTTGCCAATAATAATATTATTAATGTCAAAATAGAATGCTGGTGGTATATATAAAAATTAGGAGCTTGGAATCTGTAACCAAAATTCTAGTTCTGGCATGTCATACTATGTGATCTCAGAAAATCATTTTACATATTATCAGCTCTATGTGCAACTCTGTCACTTTTCAATAAAAGTTTGTTATGTGCCAGGGAAATGCTAGTAACTATGTAATTATTTTGAGCTCCATATAAATCAAGAACATACAGACTCCATTTGTAAAACATTGAAAACCTAATTAGAGATTGGGGGCACAAAAATAATATTCAAGGAATATGCAAAGCAGTGGGTAAGAAACGTAGAATGTTCATGTTTTTAGCAAAAGGGGCATAATTAAGAAAAGATAATATTTAATAAAAAATTTGAATGATGTCTGGTAGAGAAGTGTCATCCACACATGCAGCAATAAAAATGGTGTTTGCATCTTTTAAAGAGAGAATTATTGAAAAGAACCACCGAGGAAACTTGTCAATCTAATGTGGAAACAACATAGCCAGAAACAGTGCCACAAATCATGTGACCAAATTGTCCCACAGAAAATACTCCTAGAAACGCTGCCATGGGTGAGGTCAAGTCTTCCCCCACCTTATATTCATCCCTCCATTCCGCCTCCATCATTGTTTTAATGGAAAAGCGATCTTCTCTCAACCACCTCCATCCATCAGCAAGGAAGAGATTCTCTCCTCTGCTCCCAGCACCAATTCAAAAACAAGGTGAAGGGCTTCCCTGGTGGCGCAGTGGTTGGGAGTCTTCCTGCCGATGTGGGGGATGCAGGTTCGCACCCCGGTCTGGGGAGATCCCACACGCCGTGGAGTGGCTGGGCCCGTGAGCCGTGGCCGGTGAGCCTGCGCGTCCGGAGCCTGTGCTCCGCGACGGGAGAGGCCACGACAGTGAGAGGCCCACGTACCGACAAAAAACAAACAAACAAACAAACAAAAAAAACAAAAAAACAAGGTGAAGGCCTTTAACAGGCAATATTTGGTTCCCATATTCATGAAACAGATGCAAAGGAAGCATAGAGAGTGAGTACCTGCTTCTCAGTGGACTCATGTGAGGGATATTCTTTCCGAGTAGGAAGGAATTTCGATGATAAATGTCCAAAGTACCAAAAAAAAAAAAAAAAAAAATTCCCTGTAGTTCACACCTTGTCCACATGATGAAAAACAGTAAGGATTATCCAGCAAATAAACATGGAAACTTATCCAGGAGTGGATGATAAGAAGTTGGCTGGGACTGGGAATCTGCCTTCACTCCAGTATGAGAGGCTTTGCTTCTCAAAGGCTCTCCACACCAGTGCCCCCACCTCAGGCTTTACCCTGAAGGTTTCCAGATGCCCAGATTTCCCAGATAACAATACACCAAATAACAGATGGCCTTGAATCCCACTCTCTAATGCCGCAAGGCTATACTCTGCTCACCACTTAAAACAGGAGTGCAGGAATACGAGTATTTAGTGCTACCCTGGCTCAAACTTGAATTTCCAGATGATGCCAAGACACTGGGTACTAGTGCACCCACTACTTTCTGTTCCTGGGTTCTAGACTGAGGAAAAAGATGCCAATGTCATTTCATCAGACCCTCTTTAACTCCACTGCCATCTACATACACACTTCTTGACATATTTATACTTGAAAACTTAATTCTGTCTATCATCTATCTATCTATCTATCTATCTATCTATCTATCTATCTACCTACCTATCCATTAAAAAAGGACTGCCTTCATACTCACAGATAAGTGTTTTGGGGCACATTTAGAACAATCTTTTCGATATTTTCTTTTGTGAAAAAAAAAATCAAAGAACTACTGTTATTCTAGATTTTACATTAATTGTATCTATCTTAATTGGCAATTTAAAGTTAATAGCAGAAGAGCTGTAATCTCTTGTGATATGATTACTCATTTCAAACATATATCAGTGACATGCAGAAGTATACAAAGCTATTGGAAATATTTCAATAATCTATAGGGATGTATGTATGTATTTGAACTCTCAAAGGTAAGGTTACTTTCCTTACAACTAGACATCCACTCAGGCAATTCAAGTCTATTTCTAACATCAAGAATATTTCTTAATTAGCTAACAAAAAGGGAATTTTGAGTTGTTTACTTATACTGGGTTGTTTCAAGTTTGATCCCATTATGTTCAGAGGTCATATTCTGAACCAAGTACTTGTGTAAATACCTATATTTATCTATATCTACACTGATAGATTTGTCAATTTTGTTAATCTAGTTATTCAATCATGCTATTTAATCATGCTAATATTCCACATTCTTATTGATTTTGTTTCTGTTTTTTCTATTAGTCACTCAGAAAGTTATATTCAGATTTTCCTGTAGGATTATTGTCTATGTCTCCTTCCAGTTTTATATATTTTTGCTTTGTATAATTTAAGATATTTTATTTACATATATCAAACATATGGAAAAGTACACTGATCAAATATGTACAACTTAATTAATTAGCCCATTAATTTTCCTACAAACCACAGATGGAAATAGAACTATACTAAAAGAATAATACTACTTCTCTGGACCTTCCTGATCACTAATCTTCTTTCCCAATAGTAACTGACCTCTTTTCTCATAAGGTAAAATTTTTGTCTTCAAATTTTTATTATATGAATCAGAATATATTCTCTTTCAGGCCATGTCTTCTGTTCATATATTTACATGGCTGTTATTTTTACATATATTATTTATCTGTTCTACTGATAATGGTCATGATAAAGATGATTCCATATTTTTTTTTAATTAGTAAACTCTTTGAGAAGTTTTAGATTTAGGAAAAATTAGAGCAGAAATTACAGAGAATTCCCATATACCTGTTACCTTGTCCTCAGCTTCTCTTATTAATAATTCATATTAGTGTGATACATTTATTACAATTAATGAACCAATAATAATGCAGTATTATTAACTCAATTGCATGGTTTCCATTAGAGTTCACTCTTTGTGTTGGACAGTCTATGGGTCTTGACGAAGGCATACACAATGTCATATATCCATCATTACAGAATCATATTGAATAAATGCACTGCCCTAAAATATCCCCACACTACACATATTTATCCCTCCCTCCCCTTCCACAAATTCTAATCATTATTTTGTCTATACAGTTTTGCTTCTAGAGAACGATATATAGTTGGAATAACAAAGTATGTATCCGTTTTTAGGTTGGCTTCTTACCCTTAGTAATATACAGTTAAATTTCTCTATGTCTTCTCACTGTTTGATACTTTATTTCTTTTTATCACTGAATAGTATTCCATTTTTCCTATGTATCAGTTTATTTATCCATTCACCAATTGAAGGATATCTTGGTTGTTTCTCAGTTTTGTCCAATTTGAATGAACATTTGTGTGCAGGATTTTTGTGGATATTAAGTTTTCAACTCATATAAATAAATACCTAGAAGCATGATTGCTGAATGATCTGGTAAGTCTATTTCTATCTTTGTAAGAAACTGCCAATCTGTTTTCAAAAAGGACTTTATCATTTTGCATTCTCCCCAGGAATGAGTGTGAGGTCCTGTCCTCCATATCCTCATCAGTTATCTAATAGACATATAGTGATATCCCATTGTTCTTTAATTTGCTCTTTCTTCATAACATGGAATGAAATCTCCATTAGTATATCGTCTTTGGTGAGCTTTCTGATAAGATCTTTTACCAACTCTTTAGTTGGGTTTTTTTTTTCTTATTGTTGAGTTTTAAGAGTTCTGGGTATATTTTGGATACCAGTCTTCTATCAGATATGTGTTTTGCAAATATTTAGTTCCTCCCAGTCTGTGGCTTGCTTGTCTGTTCATTCTCTTAATAGTGTCTTTTGTAGAACAGAAGTATGCATACTTTTGACACTCCTCTTAGGGAGAGGTAGAATCAGTTTTCCTTCTCTTTGAATCTTGTGGTCTCTGTGGCTTTTTGACTAATAGAATATAAGAGTGTAAACCTGGGCCAATTTTTGGTCTCAGATGTGAAGAGACATTGACTTTTTGTCCTTTGGGATGCTCTCTCTGAGTGCCCTGACTACACTGTGATGTGACCACTATGACATAGAGGTCATGTGCAGGCACACAGGTCAGCAGTCCCAGCTGACCCAGCCTTTCAGACATGCCCACTAACTACCATGGGAATGAAGTCATCTCAAAGTTTTTAGAATGGCCCTTCTACCAGCTGAATATTTCACAGTTCTCAGTGCACAGCATATAGAGCACAAAAAGTGCCCATTTGATCCCATACTAGACTCCACCCACAAAATTTTGTTTAAGTAATTCAGTTTTGCAGTATTTTTGTTGTTGTTGTTGCTGTTGTTGTTTTTTATTGCAGCAATATATAATTAGAAAAATGGATATCTGGATCATTTCCAATGAGAGGTAACTTGTATATTAGGGTGTGTGCATCACACACTGTCATTCTATTTGGGTACATAATGTCAAACATTTCTAGAAAGTGCCTTTTTACCATTTTCTTTTCCACCAAAAATATACAAAAGATACAGTTGATCTACAATCTTGCCAACACTTAGTATTAATATCACACTTTTTAAATATTAACCTTAATAATGCATAAGAAGCAATATCTCATAGTGATGTTAATTTCATTTTCCCTTATGGCTAATCAGGTTGAACATTTTTCACTGAGCATTTGGATACTTACTTTTGTGAAGTACTTGTGAACACCTTTCATTAAAAAAATATTCGTTAAGTGTTTTGTCTAAAATGGGACATTAGACAACTTGGAATAATCATCTTGCTCAGAAAAAAATGAAAATATGGATACTTTATAAAAAGATGTATTTGAAGATATCAGAGAGCTACCATCAGCAGAGAAGAATTATATGTCCCAGAGCAGAAGGACTCCTGGAGAGAGGAGATCAGAACTGAGGGCTAATTTTTTTCTTGAATTACTTAACATGTTTGGTCTGAGATGCCAGGCAACCTGAGAAGAATTTTAAACATAGTTATAGGTAGGGAAGGGGGTGGACAGGGGAGAACTGGATTACAAGGCCTGTGGTGGAAGAAAGGCACAAATAATTGCTTCAAACTTTACACTGTACCAAATTAGCTCGATTATAAATAAGGGTAAGCAGTAAATAGGCCAGCTTTTGCAGGGGCATAAAAATTAGCTTTGAAATATCTCACTCCTTGATTAGTTGGAGAGGAACACTGATTGCCAGACTTAGCCTCCTGTACAAAGCAAATATAAATCCTATTCGTAGGAAAATAGCACCAATTTGGTGTCAAATTTTATTTAAAATAATTTATAATAAATATATGGCATGCCATGGAAAAATATCCAGGCAAAGGGAGAGAAAACATAACATGATAAGAAATAAATGCAAAGGACAGCCACCCAGAAATGAACTCACATAAGATCGATAGACCAAATTTAGTAAAAATTACTTTTAAATAATAATTTTTATTATAGTCAATAAATAAAAGACAAGATTGAGAACTTTAGCTAATATTTGAATATTATATACTAAAAAAGAATTTAAATTTCTAGAACTAAAAAGTACAATTATGAAGCAGCTATTAAGCAACAGTGGATGGCAGCATATTCGAAAAACAAGTGTAAAATGTAAAATCAGTCAGAAGAAAAGCATTCAGATTAATGCACATAATGATAAAAGAAAGGAAAATTAAGAAAATATCATGATAGAGAAAAATTAAAGATAGAAGACAGAGCATGAAAAACATAAGGGATGTAGTTAACAGTTTACCACATTAGAATCCCAAGAAATGAAATGGCACTGAGTAGAGTAAATTCTCAAGTGGGATGGCATAGATTTTGTCAAAACTGATCAACAATATCAAGGCACAAATTTAGGAGGCTCTGAAAATCAAACAAAAATAAACACAGAGGAAAAAGAAAAAAAAACACCTAGAAATGTCATTGTGAAACTTCTGAGAAGTTAAAGAAAATATGTAAAGAATAAGTGGGAAAAAAACTTGGACTAACTATAAGGGAGAAAGAGACTGAGAACTAAAACTTTCTCAGATAAAACAATGAAAGCCATCAAGTGATGTATTGATATCTTTAAAGTTCTGAAATGAAATAGTTGCCAATCTAGAGCTCTACACTTGGTGAAAATGTCCATCAAAAGCAAAGAAAAAATAATAATAAAAAAATTGTCAGCAACAGACCCACAGCAAAGAAAGTACTAAAGATTATTCTTCACGCAGAAGAGCAATGATCACTGATGAAAGTTTGCAAGTATAAGGAATGATTTTATGGCAGAAATTTAATTGAATAATGATTATATAACAGTCATCTCAAGAAGTTTAAATATATCTAATGTGTAACAGCAACAATGTATAGCATATTGGATAAATTGATGTAAAAATATTTAAAACTTAAAAAAAATAAAATTAAAACAGTAAAAATTAAAGTATTGTGAAGTATTTGGTTTTTTTTAGAAAATAGACTAAAGTATCAATTTATATTAAACCCTGAAGAGTCAACAATGCACACTGTAACTTTATTAACCATTTAAAGCATTCAGAGACTGTATTTCTTTGAAGGGATGCATTAAACATTTTATAATTTACAGTTAAATTATATATATATATATATATATATATATATATATATATTTACTAAATCATGGAAAAACATGAAACTCCAACATTAACTAAAATATAGCTCTTCTTGTAGCTTTATAAACATCAGAAATTTGGTTAAAGTTAAGTCTCACCAATTCCCACACATGGAGGCAATTGCATAACTAGCATTATACTATGTTCTTTAGCTGATTGTCTAATGGAAAAGCAGGAGATCACATGAAATATTGGCAGAATGAGGAAACAAGGAATGAAAACTTTTGTTACAGGATGAGATGAAGTAAGTGGGAGTGGATTTACTCGTTCACAGTAAAAAAAACAATTGAAAACTAGACAAAATATATGAAACAATTATTCTGAGATATTGGACATCAAGCAGCATAGGACTGTCATCCCTGGAGAAGGAAAGATGAGTCGCACTTTCCCCTCAGGTTTTTGTATGGGAGGAATGTTGGACCAACTCTTATAGAGAGGAGTCCCAGAGAGGGCAGGGTAGGGTCACTGAGCTGAGAAAACAGATCAAAGTTCAAAGCTTAAGTAGCTGGGATTTGTAGGAAATTTCATGTAGAGAAAAGGAACCAGAGATCATTATAAGGCTTCATCTAAGACACTTGCTAAATCCTAAGCCAAACATACATAGGATGAAATTCCATGAGACTCAGTAAAGAAGAACCACCAGGAGGCTATAACCTGAACAATTCCCAGATATCATATGGCAGGATATCATGGTAACTTTGACCAGGTAAGGTGGAGAATCCTCACTGACCATCCAGGATACTCAGCAGATACAGCTGAAGGGACACACCCTAGCAGAGTGTTAAGCCAGCTCTCAGTTAAAACCTCTCTAGACTGATCTAACAGATTATACAGAATAGCCTCCAAAATATAGAAATAAAAACTGATTCTCAAGTGCATAATCTTGCTGAAACAAAGCCAAACACTTTTCAAAGGAAGGCAATAAAACCCAGGTATTCAATAATGTAATGTCACAGTATCTAGTATCCAATAAAAAAACACAAAAATGTCAAGAAACATGAAAATGCAAGCCATAAACAGAAGAAAACAATTATCACTCACAAATGATGGGGAGAAAGAATTTGCAAGATGTTAAAAGCATATATATATACATATGAAAATGGTGAACTTAATAAGGAGAAAAATATATAAAATAAAAATGCAGCATTTAATGTTGAATAATAAATATTTGAAATAAAAATTTCACTAGATGGAGTTAGCAATGGATGACACACTAGTAAAACAAAGAATTTGAAGACATAGAAACATACAAACTGAAGCAGAAAGCTTGAATAGGGGAGGAACCCAGAAACTCACTGACATATCAGACATTATCCAGCAGTATGATGTGTGTAATTAGTGTCCCAAAAAGGATGAGAGAAAAAATACAGTTGAAGAAATAATGGTAAAATAATTCCAAATTTAATAAAAAACAAACCACATAACACAAAGACCCAATGAGCTCCAAAAACAACAACAACAACAACAACCCAAAACAAACAAACAAAAATGAAAAAAAAAGGAGGCAAACCTCTGGGAAAAACATACCAAGAAAGTCAGAAAAAAAAAAATATCCTTCACAGAATAACCCTAGTCTTCTAATCAGAAACTATGAAGCCAGAAGATAATTTAATGGAATTTTTAAATACTGGAAGGTAGTGGTGTGAACACCTACTAATTTGATATCCAGTGAAAATGTCTTTCAAAAATGAAGTCAAATAAGAGAACGAAAAATGTCATTGTGGGAGAAAATACTTGCAAAACACAAAGAGGGCAAATATCTAAACAGACATCTAACCAAAGATATACAAATTGCAGATAAGGATAGGAAAGGATGCTCAACATCATATGTCATTAGGGATTTGAAAATTTTTTTAAAAAAGGAAGATACAAGTAACATCTAAATGGCTAGATTCCAAAACATTGCCAACACCAAATTCTGACAAGGCTGTGGAGCAAGAGTAGTTCTCAATCGTTCCTGGTGGGATGCAAAATACACAGCCATTTTGGAAGACAGATTGGAAGTAATCAATACTTACAAAAGCTAAACAAAGTCTTGCCATACAATCTGGGAATCATGCTCCAAATGTTTGCCCAAATGAGAAGACCTATGCCCATAAAAAACCAGCACACAAGGGTTATAGCAGATTTATTAATAATTTCCAAAGGATATGATGTTCTGAAAAGGTGAAACTTTGTAGACTGTGAAAAGATCAGTGGTTTCCATTAAGTTGGAGGGGAAAGAGAAAGGGAGCAAAAGGGATTTTTAGGACAGTGAAACTAGTTTGTATGATCTGTAATGATGGAGCCAGGATTTGATGCATTTGTCAAAACCCACAAAAATGTACAACTCAAAGATTGATCCTTTTGATCCTTAATGTAAGTTATGGGCTTTAGTTAACGGTAATGTATCAGTAGCACATCATTTGTAACAAATGCACCACACTAATGTGAGATGTTAATAACAGGGATGGTGGAGAGAGAGAGAGAATCTGGGGAAATGTCCTTCTCATCAGGTTTTCTGTAAACCTAAAACTACTCTAAAAATAAGACATATTAATTTTAAAAAATACAGGTAAAATAACGACTTTTTAATTGACTAACATCAACAACTAAAAGTTGCGAGTTCCTCCCAACTTGTATAAGAGGAAATGTTAAACAAGTTCTACAATAAGAAGGGGAATAGTATCATATGGAATGAAGGCAACAAATGATAAATAAGAGGGGATCTAGAAAATATTTTTAATCCTTTTCTAACTTTAATTTAGGATAATTGACCATTTAAAGAAAAAATAATATATTGAGCAGTTTATAATATATTTAGAAGAAAAAAATGTGTGGCAACAATAGCGCAAAAGGAAGAATAATTGAAATATACTTCTGTTAGAGTTTTAGATTATGTGTGAAGCAGTATTAATATTTGAAGGTAGACTGAGAAATTTAACATGAATATTGTAAACCTTAGAACAGTCACTAAAAATAAAACAAAGATGAAGAGCCAAACCAAAATTAAAGGGCATACTAAATTTTCATTCAACTAATTCAAAAGGAGTGTGAAGAATGGGAGAACAAAACAGGAAAAATATCAAGATGGCAGTTGTAATTCTGATCCTATCAATAATTACAATAAATTTAAGTTGTTCAAGCACTCCTATCAAAAGCCAGAGATTATCAGTACGGATAGAGCAGAATGCACTACAGGCTGTCTATAAACAACCACTTAAACATAAAAATGAATAGGTTAAATATTAGAGTGGAAACAGATGGATGCTCTTATCACACACACACAAAACTTGTTGTTACATTAATACTAAAAAAGTAGATTTCAGAGCAAGAAATAATACGAAGGCTAAAATAAAAAAATAAAATACCAATAATACCAAGGATAAAGAGTGACATATATTAATGATAAAGGGATAAATTTTCAAGTAGACCTAACCATTCTAAGTTACCAGGTGGAGCAAAAATTAAATGACCTTTAAGGAAAAACAAAGTAACAACTATATTTGGAGATTTCAACATTCCTCTCCCTGCCACCATTAGAAAAAGTAGACATACAACCAGTAAGAATATGGAAGATTTGAACAACACTGTTGACCAAACTGGCATTTATTGAACACTCCAGTGAAAAATGGCAGAATTCACATTCTTTATAAGAGCTCTTGAAATTCCTACCAAGATAAGCCATATACCTGGTCCTAAGACAAATCTCAATAAAAGTAAAAGAATCAACAAAAAATAATTAAATATAAATATAATAGCAGAAAGGCACTTAGGAAATCCCTACTTGGCAATTAAAGAACAGACATCTTATTAACAGTGAGTTAAAAAAGATATCACAAGAAAAATTAGAAATATTTTGAATTGACTAAAAATGAAAATACAACAGGTCAATATTAGTGGGATATACCTAAAACAAAACTTATAGGGAAATTGCAATATTTATGTTTATATTACTTAGATATATTCTAAAATTAATGATCATTAAATCATTCTGTTACTGACCAGGGTTCTTGGCCTCCTTAATCAATAGAAATTGATAAGAGACCAGACAAGAAATTCAGTCAAGGCTTTATTGGGGCCCCTGCTGCATCAGGGAGGAAAAAAACACAAAACAGTTTCCCTTGCTCACTTCCTGAGAGGGTGAGAGCTGGTTCCTTATGTGGGGTGATGGTTGGGGTGGGGTCCAGGGGTCTGGCCGGAGGGGTGGCTTTGGTTGTATTGAGTGCAGGAGACATGCACAGTACCTTGCTTTTGTTCCTGATGACCTGCTTTTGCTCCCGGCTCTTCAGAAGTAGAAGTTGGGTTTTTTGGTCTTTCTGTATCTTGTTGTCCATAACTTGCTCCAACTGCATATATGTGCAGTTAGTTTTAGTCCCTTATAGTTTCTTTGTATTTTTGTCCAGGTGCAAGCACTGCAGCAAAGGGTCCCCAGGTGCCCGCTCTGCCCTGTCTCAATTCTTCTTTTTGACACTTCCAGTGTATTTCAAATCTTGAGTTTAAACAGTTCACTTAAAATTCAAGAGGCAAGAGTAAATGCAGTATCATATCTAAGATGTGTAAAACAAAACAAGACAAAAACTAAACAATAAAAATTAAATCAGAGATATTTTTGTCTACCAAAATCTTTGACTTGAATCTTGACTTAATTTATAACTTCATATCTGATCTTAAAATAGCTTATTGATAACATTTTACTTAGCTGTGAGCTGTATAGAAAAGTATTTGGAGATTTTATATAGAGATGTGTCTGTATATATATATTATATATATACAATAATGGGATCTATAATTATACGTGAAATGCATAATCTATACTATATGATACCTACCTATATATTATGTTGATAATATTTATATTAATAATTTAAAATATATTATATACATATATTAACTATAATCATACATAAACAGCATTATTTATATAAATAATATAAATTAGTATATAAATATAATACTATGTAAAAATAAATATAATGTTAAGTAAAATAAATACATTATATATATATGAATAGATTTTATATATCTATATAATATAGATTAAATATCATATATATTACCTACTCAAATATTTATTAAGAATATATATATAATTTATATTTATTTTAAAATCAGTACTTCTGTTTCTGTGTACTTTTTTGATCTCAGTGAATTCAGATACATCATCTACTAATTTATTTTAAATTCTGGGATTTTGATATTTTATCACCCTCTACCCTGCACAGATTGCAATAATATACTAAATTTAGAAAGTTCCTAGTACCAACAGACCGATGGTCTGTTTTAGTATGTACTGTCTTCCACCAATGTGGGTCATGAATTTTGTTGATCTTATGAGGCTTTAATATTTTTGAAATCTCTTTATATGGGGATTGGAAAATTTAATAACAATGTATAACTAAATATATATACACCTATAGTATATTATACTGTATATATAGTATTTTATCACATAATTTCTTAGGTCAGATTCATACTTACAGATATGCCAGATATTTGTTTTTAATATAACTTTTATATGGGTTAAAGTTTTTGGCTCAGTTCGGACAAGCTCAGGATTCCAAATCTAGCTATCCAGTATGGTAAGTAGTGGAAGAAGTGTAGTGCCTCCCTCTTAGGAATACCTTTGTGAATATTCATTGAAGCTCCTAATTCAACATGAAAGTGTCTAGACAGGACACAGTGAACATAAAATATTCTATAGTTTCTCTAGCTTTGGTTTCTGAGTGTTGGTTAGATTTTTGCCAAAGATACAGTGATTAGCAATATTCCTTGGAAGCAGCATAAAAGTGGGTTCCCTCTGTTTACTCCTTTGTGAAAAATAATATTTTTAAACATACAGTGCATCATGGCAGCTGAGTAAACAGGAAAATAAGATTCATTTATTATTAATTAATTCACAAATTCAAAATAATTAGTGAGTTTCTGTATGTTAGTCACTGGATGTAACGTGATGAGCTCCTCACTCTCTTAGAGTTTAGAATACTGTGGGAAAGAAAGATAAGTTAATAAGAAATACCTATGCTTAAAAAAAAAAAAAAAATATTTAAAGAAAAATCTAAAATGCAACGAGGGAAGTAAAAGGGAATTAACATAGAGAATAATATGATGTGATGGATTTAAAGAGTGAACAGAGAGTGTCATGCTGATGGGAAGTTGTTTCGGGACCTATTGAATGTGAACATTACATTATTTATATTTTGAGCATTTAAAAATTCCAGTCAGCAACTATTTATTGTGTATATACTATGTATCATCTCTGTTCTAGGTGCTGGAAATGCAGAGGTAGGGAAGACTCAAAGTCTCTGCTCTCAAGTGGCTTACATTTTAGTGAGGAGACAAAAGGATGAGCATAAAAATGCAATGAAATCTATAAAGAAAGTAATAAATTTTCTCAAAAGCCAGTGTTCTTAATCACACAGAACTAATCCTTATGCAGAAGGACTATATGGCTTCCTAATGAAATATCTCTGACAGCATCAAGGATAGTAGTTAAAATTCCATTAAAAAATCACTAAAATGAATCAGTTTCCCCATAGATAAAACCAAATATTACACCCGATCTTTAAAGAGCATACTCATAGTTAAACCAAAGACCCTTGTCTCTGGGAGGTAGATTTAGTTAGGGGTATACAATTATAGCCAAAATAAAGCAGAATAACGGATAGAACAGGTGGGTAGCAGAAACACCAACACACTGTATTTTCAAATCTAAACTTTGTAGGAGAATTACAAATTGCTTCAACTAACTTATTTCCATCAGGTTGAAGACGTTTTGAAGTTTTATTTTTCTTAAAACATAAAAATGATCCAGATTATCTGTGGTCTGCAAAGACAGACTCAGAAACACAGCATTCTCTGGACAGAAAGCAGTGTAGATACAAAGTCACTCTTCACCTTTTCTGTGTCTCAAAGACACACTGGTTTACACTCTGAATCACGTGAGGTACAGAGAATAGCCCACCACCTGACTCTCTTATTTGGAATTCCAGAAAAAAAAGACCAGTCAACCGACTAATCCACTGAGTATGCCAAACGTTTACCACTAACAGAGAGCTAGACAGATATTTGTTTATTTCACAACATCCATGAAGTTGGAGGATTTTATCACTACTGCTCTCATATTTAAACGTGAAGTCTTCTAAATCTGGTAAGATGGATATGAAAGAGCATTTCCTCAGAAATGAAACTATTCACACACCTGTGAGGTATATAGAGGAAAAATAAAAATAAAAGAATAATAAGCTTGAGTTCTTGCTCTTGACAAAGTAACTCATTAAAAAATATACAGAGAAAAATACAAGTTTAAAATAATTAAACGCAAGACAACTGTAGATATTTTAAAATGCTGAGAAGATTTTAATTTGCTTCAGTTGAAAATAACTATATTTCTGGTGTTTGAAGGCACATAATGAGCAATTATATCACACACGATAGATTCAGCAGTGAAATATTATCAGTTAGCAGCTGGAACTCATAAAAGCATAGCACAATGTGAACATGAAATTTGCTAGAATAAACCATCTGCTGAAAAATACTATTCTGCAAAATTAAAAGTGAAGTTAAACTATTATTTGCCTTGTTTAATAGATTTATGAAAAAAATGATGAGGTATTGAAAAAGTTAGCTGCCACCTTAATTGATTCTCCATTGGTTTCAGTAATGCACAGTAAGGTACCGTATATCAATGTTGCTAAACTAACTACACATAGCATAAATAGTCTGAAGATAAATTTTGTAGTTAAAGTAGTCAACATATTTTCAAAGCTTTTGACACAAAATGCAAATATAGCTTTTTAAAAGTTTCAGCAATTTACATTCTAAACAATAGTATTAGTCATCCATATCACCTTCTTTTCATCATACCTGAAATACCTGCTACTGTGACATTTAATCTTCATTACTTTATAGAAGAAAAGACACGGGTTCAATTTTTATTTGCATGATTTCTAGTGTAGCTGAGTATCTTCCCATGTTTATTTGACTGTGTTGCACTGTTTTTGTCTCTGTGTGTAAACTTGCTGCAGATGTTCTATACTTAATACCACATTTTCTCACTTAATTACTAAAATAAGAATATTAACTACTGATATTGGAAAATAAACATTTTGCTCTATTCATCCATGTTATTATATGCTTGTTAATTACTTTAATTATACAACTATAATGCATATATTTTAAATTTTATTTATTTATGTCTCTCAGTCTCTTTATTTTGGTGTCTATATTTGAACCCATGCTATAAAGGTCTATAACTGCAAAAATTATATACATCTTCACATTTTTAGGTAGTTTTCTGAATTCATTTTTCATTGTTATTAAAGCCAGTTTTAATTTGGGTTTATGTTATTATCTGAGTTAAGAATCTAAATTTTTATTCTCTTATAAGTTATCATATTATCCCAGCACCATATAGTGCTTTTTTATATCATATGCATTATAAGAACTTAGGACTGATTAATTTACAAAGATGAAAATAGTAGAAGTGCATGTATAACCATAACATTTAATAAACTATTTAATAATCTAGAATTGAAAAAAATTCTTTGGGTTGAAAAATCCCTATAGTAAAATATATATATATATATATATATATATATATATATATATATATATATATATTCAATACATAAGGATGATACAATTATTAGAAAAATGAGTAAGTAAAATAAAAAATATTGCAAGTGAAACAGGCAGAGTCACTTTATTAGACTACAATTTTGAATTACTAATAAAATCTTACAGTAACTGAAATATAAGTATGAATAATGGAAGGTGGAAAAGTGTCAAGAATTTTTTTTTAAGAAATGAAAGAGAAAAGTCACAAAGGCAATAAATGCTAGGATAAAAAGTATCAGAATTTTATAGCTAATCATGTTGTCTAATTAGATAAATGCACATTTAAATCCCCTGAAATTTGAGAATACACTGTGATAAGCACATGTAAAATCTATAAAATTATCCATGTATTAGGTCCTAAGAAGATATTAATCAATTCTTGAAAAATCTACTGAAGTAGAAAATACCCTCTCTGTGCTTGATGCAATAACCTTAGGAATGGAAGTAACAAATAAAAACTTAGATATTTAAAAAAATAAAGAAAACATTTGTTTTGGGTAACATAAGAAAATCTACAATTGCCAAATATCAAGAACTGTGGTTCTCATCTGGTGGGGATTTTATCCCAGGGACATTGTACAATGTCTAGAGATATTTGGGGTTGTCAAGACTGGGGTAGGGGGGTACTGAAATCCAGAGGGTAGAGGTCAGGCTAAGCACCCAACATTGCAATGGCAGTCCCCCACAACAAGAACTATCTGGCCCTAAATGTCAGTAGTGCTAAGGTTGAGAAACTGTAACCTAGAAAATAAAAGCAGTTTTAGTTGTTTGAAAAATTCGGGGAAAAAAATCAGTGCCCAGAGGGGGAAAAAGTGTAAACATTATAATTTCCACATAAAGTTACACAAATCCATGCCATACATGAGATGGAATAGACATAAAGTAGTATTTTCTAGGATTAAGTAAGTGGAGTTTAAAAAAAATTCCAAGTTGAATAGAATTCATAGTAGAAAAATTTATGTCATAAAAATATACATTTTAAAAATATGGATTCAAATAATTTTATGAAAAAATTCTTTTAAACTATCAAGAATCAAGTAAATTTTTTGTATGGTAACAGAAAATGGAGAAATAATGAATTTTTTTATCAATTCCTCTACCAATCTGACACAGCAGTAATTATGAAATGCAACAGATACTGCAGAAAAAAATAAATATGTAGAGTACAAATCACTTATAATCATTGATACAAAAATGTCAAATAAAATATTAGTAATTTCCAATAATATTTGAAACATTAATGGAAAAGAATACTATGATTAAACAAATTTCCACCTTAGGAATAAAAGTGTGATTCCAACTCAGATAATCAAATGATATAAATAATCATATTATTAGTCCAAATTAAAAATAAATATGAGATTATCAATACATGCTGAAAACACACTTATTAAAAAAGTTATATTCATGTCTTTAAAGATTCTAAAATCTATAAAGCACCTGATATTTTATACACACATGTGTATATGACAGAGTGAAAGAAACATCTAGCTAGAGACAGAGAAGTGAATATAAGACATTAATTTGCAAATACAGAGAAAGAATATCAAATAGAAATTATTATCATATTTAATGGGAGTTAAAATCAATTAAAATATTCAATGGTAAATAAAATAAAAAGTATATGCACTGGTATAAAAATTGGTATAAATTTTAAAGTTTATACTGTTATATTTTTATGAGAGGAAAATTCAAGCTTAATGTAAACATTTACAGAAAACAGAGAAATAATTTAACGGAGTTTTTTAATAACAAATATATGCTATTCTCTCTCTCTATATATACACACACACATATATACATATGTATGCATGTATATGTTGTATATATATATACAGAGAGAGAGCTTTAACTTGTTATATTTATACCTGTATCTACCTATTTAACTATCTCTATATCTATTAATCAGGAATATAAATGTAGACCTGAATAAACAGAAAGGCACAAATGATCCTCAGGAAGGAAAGAAGGATCAAAGAAAAATTCTTCCCAAATTATTCTATTAATTTATTGGAAGTTCAAAGAAAATTCCATCGGTATAATTTAGCAAATTTTAAAAACTCTAAGGTTCATTTAAAATAAAAAATATGTGTACTAGCAATAAAGAGAAATAAAAGTGTGCACTAAACCCAATATTTGTTGAAATAAAGTTTTAAGCTCTAGTAACCATTTAGGGATAGGTATATCAGAACCCACAATAGAATAAAAGCTAAAAATAGACTCATGGACGCTTATGAGTTTAGGATGTGTTTTAGATGACATTGTCAAAACAATGGACAAAAGTTGTGTTATTCTTACAGTTTTACTGGCTTGAAGAACCAGAGAAAAGGGTTAGGACAACAATATGACAGCAATAGAATAAAGGGATAGGAGAGGGTATAAAGAAACATACATTTCACATACAATTTTGTAAAAGTCATTTTAGCTAAACTGAAAAGTTGAGGATATATATTATAATCTGTAGAAGAGCCACTAAATAAATAAACAAATAGAAAAGTATTGCTAAAATGGCAATAGAAAATTAAAAGCAATTCCTAAAAACATTAATAGCACCTATGATTTCTTAAATGTATTTGGGAACAAAAAGCCCTTTTGTTTTAGATTCACTTGCATTTGTATGGTTAAAAAAAATGATAATAATAGCAATGTCTTCTATCCTTTTCTGTTATGCATCTTTTTTATGTTCCAGAATTTTTTATAAATATAAATGCCTGTTAAAATATATAATAAGCTGCTGTTTTTAAAATGTGTGATTGAATATCCTTCAGATCTTTTCACTTTTCACATAAGTACTACATCTCTCAGATTTACCTGGAAAGCATAATAATTTGGATTTATCTTACCACTTGATTGATCTAGTACAGATATTTTACTTTTCTACACTGTGTATCTTCTCCAGTTGTTGATATACCTTTGATGAAACTCCATGTCTGGTTTTCTCTGTGGCCTGGTCTCTACACCAAGGAGGTAGTATGGCTCTCTCTGGGTTTTGTTCTGGGACTACTTACTGCCTGGCAGTTTGTGGCCATGTCTGGACCCATCTGTAGGGAAGGCCCTTGAGGGAGAACACTGCCCATTTTGGAGTGAAACCGCCAAGTCTAGATTTCCGAGAACAGCCTCACTGTAGAAGTGTTTTATTTAATTTTTAAATATGCTCCATCTTGTACAATAAATATTATGCTCATCTAAGTAAGAGATATGGTCAGGAAGAATTACCGCACATCGATTTTCAATTTGGTGATTCACATATATCTTCCACACTCGCCATAGTCACCTCAAAATCCCTCCCTCCCAACACAACAAACAGCGCTGAGAATGTATATTCACCACTGGATTTGTTTTTGCACCATTAACCGTAATTCTTACTGAGGTTTCTGTTAGAATTTTCACTATTTAATTTCCCATAAAATTTTAGTTTTCCTTAGTATGAGATCATGGATGATTTTCTTCAAACTGGTTCCATTTATACCATATCAGTTTAAAATTACATGATTATAGACCATGAAATGTACCTTTTCTAATTTCAGTAATGAAGCGTTTCCATAAGTTTTTAGCATGTGACTTGTGAGAGTCATCACTTATATTTAATTAATGGGGGAAAGAGAGAATGCATACTTTGTGTTATCTCATACTTTTATCTATCGCCAAATGAAAATAATAGTTTCAGTTAAAATATTTGAGCTTAACAGAGGCTTTAAGATATGATGTGATAGAGTATTGCAATACCACACTCTTCATTTCATCTCTAGTTTTGCACATGATTTTTTTTTTTTGAATTTTGCCTTTTTACTTTTTTAAATTTTATTTATTTATTTATGGCTGTGTTGGGTCTTCGTTTCTGTGCGAGGGCTTTCTCTAGTTGTGGCAAGTGGGGGCCACTCCTCATCGTGGTGCGTGGGCCTCTCACTGTTGCGGCCTCTCTCGTTGTGGAGCACAGGCTCCAGACGCGCAAGCTCAGTAATTGTGGCACACGAGGCTAGCCATTCCGCGGCATGTAAGATCTTTCCAGACCAGGGCTCGAACCCATGTCCCCTGCATTGGCAGGCAGACTCTCAACCACTGAGACACCAGGGAAGCCCGCACATGATTTTATCATTGGTCCATCCTTACTCCTACTAAAGTGATTTTTCCAAAATATGTATCTTGTCATTTACCTGTCGTTATCAGTAAGTGAGTAAGTGGAATGAAAAAACAAAGTATATATCTTTATCTGGAAAAAAAAATATGATCAAATTCAGTAATAAAACCAACCGGTCAATTACACAGCTTATCACTGTGTATTTTGAAGACAACATGAACCCACTGTCATAAAAATTATCATCTCTATCTATATGAACATCACCTATGCAAATCTATGCAGAAGTCAGTGAGAATTGATTTTTCCAGATACTGAATTGTATAGATGACAGAACAGAAATATTAGAAGGTACCAACCTTCATGGTAAAGGACATGGGAAATTCATGAGAAGATAAAATTGGAGAGGAGAGAAAATTTAGCAAAAATCCATGAGTTAGAGCTGTTGATTCATACTTGTTGATATTCCAATGCAAATTGCATTTAACAAATGTTCTCTGGGCTGACACTATATAGGTTCCCATGATATCCCTGTTCCAGAGGTATAAGAGGGAAAATTTTCACTGAGGAAACTATTCTAAGATTGAAATTAAACCATACCTGGTTTGTAAAGGGAAAGCCCAAAAAATACTGAATACTTTAGATGTCAGATAAAAGAATGCCAGGTATGCTATGATAATCAGCAATGATGGTTAACACAATATATCAAATCAGTATTTGAATTAGCTTTTGAATTACAAGGACAAATGGATCAAGTCTTAAGTCTTTAATAGATTAGTCTTCTTATTATGCTGCCTTTTTCCCTGTTTTTCTACAAGGAGATTGCAAAGTTGCAAACCTCAGCTCCTCTCATTTTATGTTCCTGCTAAGCCAGAAGACTTGCAGTTCATCAATCAATGTCCTAAGTGCTCACAAGTTATATAGTTTTGTAGCTTAAGCTGCCTTTCCAACTCCCTAAATGATCACCTTTATTTATTCTTGTTCTTTTTCACGACAGCATCCTTATTGACCCTATAACGTAAATTAAAAATGTAAGCTCCTATGCCCTCATTCTTCATCTCATTTTAATATCTCCAAAGTTAATCTTTTAATTGTATTTGCTTTTAAAAGATTAAACCTAAGTATAAATGAATGTGTGCATTCCATTTGCATTATTTTAGTGTGAATTTGCTACACTCCCCTACACACATGAATAGAGATTATATCTATGCCCATGATGTCAAATATCCAACCAAGAAGACAAGAGAGTTGAAGTTTTAGGACCAGTGATAAACTATAGTCACCTCTCTTGTGATAAGATTAGGGTATTAACTTTGTGTTGCCACTTTAACAAATTACCACAAACTTAATGGCTTAAAACAAAGCAGTTTTATTATCTTACAGTTCTGGAGGTCAGAGTCTGAAATAGGACTTGGGGTCTAAAACCAAGTTTAGCAGCAGGACTGCATTCCTTCTTTACAGGAATGCAGCCTCGTTGTGAGGCTTTATGGGAGAATGTGTTCCTTAATTTTTGCAGTACAAGGAGGTTGCCCATATTTCTTGGCTCATGGACTCATTCTTCCATGAAAAACTCACCAGTGTTGGGCCAGGTATTTCTCGTCTGTCTCCCTCTCTCACTCCTAGGGAACCTTGTGATTACATTGTGCCCACTCATACAGGATAATCTCTCCAACTCAAAGTCCGTTGATTAGCAACTTTAACCCCATGGGCAATCATTTTGGGTTGCCATTATTTTATCTATCAAAAATAGACACAAGTCTATTTACCTAAAGTCTAAAACGATCTTTATTATTCTGTCTCCCATCACTCCCCAAAGAATCTTCAAAAATAACATAGATGGTGGTAAATATATATATATATATATATATATATATATATATACTAATAAGGAAGTTAGGTATGAGGAAAGCAAATGTTAGAAACTCCAGAATTAGTTTAAAGATATTTCTATTGTTTGTTGACTTCTTGCCTCTAATAAGCAAAATGCACAAAGATCATTTATCTTACCCTCACACAGAAACATACACAGGCACACACATGGTTAAAGAGGTAAGAGAAAGTCCTAAAGGTTTCCTCAGATCTCCTCTATGCCTCACCCATGTCTTCAGAATAAATTATTCGCTAATCACTACATAAAATGCAAACAATATTCTGGGAGATTTTTTTTTTTTTGTAGAGTCTTTGAGATATTTTATGTTGCCAGTCAGGTTTTTATGTGAACAGATAATTTATTACTCCTTTTTGATCTGTAAAAATTAATTTTATTTTTTTTTCTGAAATTTACTTCTTAGTGCTTATTTGAATTTATTTTGTTCTTGTTTTTCTAGCCTCTTAGGAAAGATGTTTGAGTTACTGATTTGAGAAATTCCTTTGCTAATATAGCATTTAATGCTGTAAAAATACCTCAAAGTGTCACCTTAGCTGTGTCCTAAATTTGGACATGCTTTATTTTTATTTTCATCTAGTTCAAAATACATATTTTTAAACTTCCCATAAGGCTATATCTTTAACTCATGTGTTAGTAGTGTTTTATATGATTTCCAAATATTTGGAGATATTTTTGATATCTTTCTGTTATAGATCTTTAATTCTCTTATGGTCTGAGAGCATACTTTGTATGATTACTATTCTTTTAAATTTGTTAAGATGTGTTTTAACGCAGAATATGATCATAGTAAATGTTCTATTTATACTTGAAAATAAATTGCATTTGTTATTAATGTTTGGATATCTTGTTGGTTGATACTATTTTTCATGTGTTATGAATCCTTACTGAATTTGTGTCTATTTATGTCAATTATCGAGGGAAAAATGTTGACGTCTCCAAATATTGTGGAATTTTCTATTTCACTTTTCATTTCTGTCATGTTTTTCTTCGTGTATTTTGAAGGTCTGTTCTTAGCTGAAAGCACAATTAGGATTTTTATGTGTTCTTGAAAACTGACCCTGTTATCATCTGTAATATCTCTTTTTATCTCTCATAGTATTCCTTCTTCCAAATTCTACTCTACTTAATATTAATAAAGAAACATTCATAGTTTCTTATTGTTAGTGTTTGTATAATATGTCTTTCTCCATTTCTTGATTTCACTCTATCTATATCTTTATATGCTGGCATTAAGATAATTTCATGTATAAAATACTAGGTTAATAATTAAAAAAACATTTTAAAGATGAAATTCTTCATATTTGTCCTATTTGGTATTCTCTGAGTTTCTTATATCTGGGGTTTGATGTCTAATTATAGACCCTTATTTTTTAAAATATTCATTCTAATCCATTCTCTTTCTCTCTTCCTTTTCTAGGATTTCAATCATAAGTATGTTAGAATGCTTGTTATTGTCACATAGCTCTGGAATATTTGGTTCTGATAATGATAGGGTTGATGATGATAATTATAACTTTTTATCTTTTAGTTTGCATAATTTCTCCTACCTTATATTCAGATTGCTGGATCTTTCCTTACCTGTGTTTTGTCTACTGGTGAAAAACTTATCTAAATTACTCTTCTTTGTAACTATGATTTTATTTGTTAACATTTTATTTTATACTTGTTATAGTTCCCACTTCTCTGCTGAAATTAATCCCTGATCTTGTATGTTGTTCACCTTTTCCTTTGGAACTCTTAACCTTTTGGTCATAGTTATGGTAAATTCTTTGCCAGGTAGTTTCAACATTAGTCTTGTATTTGAATCTATTTCTGAGGAGTTTTTTTTTTGTTTGTTTGTCTTATGGGTATATTAGAGTTCTCAGGGATATAGAACCAATAAGATGTTTATATATAAAGAGAGAGATTTATTTTAAGAATGGTCTCGCTTATGGAGACTAGCAAGTATAAAATTCACAGTTTAAAGGCTCTTGGGCTGGAGAACTAGGAAGAGCCAAAGATTGAAGTTCAAGTTTGAAGGCATCTGCAGGCAGAATTCCCTCTTGATCAGGGGATCTCAGTCTTTTTCTTCTAATTAGGCCTTCAGCTGATTCACTGAGGCCTACTCACATTATAGTGGGCAATCTGCTTTACTCACATTCCTTCAATTGAAATGTCAATATCATCAAAAACACCCTCACAGAAACATGCAGAATGAGTTTAACCACATATCTGGGCATAGTGGCTCTGCTAAATTGACACATAAATTAATCATCACAACGGGTGTGTGTTTTTTCTTGCTTACCTATATGCCTCATTCTGGTTATTTTTATTGTTGACATTTGGGGATCTTGTGTAGGATAATGAAGACTGAGATCAATAATTTTTATGCCTGAAACTGGGCACATATTTTCTTCTGCTAGGCTTTTATTTTGGGGGTTTGAATTAATCTAGTTAAGACTTGGGCTGGCTTTGAGGATTATTGTTGCTATGGTTACCCCTGGTATATCAAAATTTTCAAGTGCCATCAATACTGCTTTGTCTTTGTGGTGAAGGTTGTTTCCCAAAGTGTTACTTCAACCCTGACCTGTAGGTCTTTCTTTTTGCACTGTGCCTAAAGGAGGATCTCTTTGCTTATTACTGTCCCTCTACTGCTTTTTTCCCAAAAGTATTCTACTGTCACTTATTATTCAAACTTGTTAGTATAGTGGAGGGGGCATGCATTCAGGTGGGCCTTTTCAGTTCTGATTTCACCTTGTTTTTGTACAGGCATCTTATTCTTTGCTCTCAGGCTGTGGACTGCTGCTCTTCTGGTCCTCCTCTGGCTGTATTGGTGGGCTCAGTGCTATTCCTGCTTTACCCTCAAAAGTAGTTTTTCCCTCTTTCCATCCCTCCTAGCTCCAGGAGTTTTTAGAAGTTCCCTAAGGTGGGGATATTTGCTGCCTCCATCCCAGATTAAGGCTTTCTCCCCCATGATGGAGGTTTAAAGAATAGTCATAGAGGAGATTTGTGTACCTCTCATCTGATTTCTGTTCCACTTTCCTATCACAATGAACATATTCTTAGAGTCCTTACCAGTCATTTGTGAGCACCCAGTGGGGTTTGTGGAGAAAAACATTTCAAGATGTTGGATATTTCCCAGTTTCTGCCGCTTTCAGTGGTTTCATACTGTCCAGGCAGTGCATACCCAGCCTTTGGGAATTTATCAATTATTCAGGCTAAATTCCTCATACAAATGTCCATTTGCACCTATCCTCTGTAAGTGCGACCTTCTGTCTTATTTCTCCTTGCAGGTACAATACTTAACTCCCTTTATATTTTGACCCAGTTTTTAGCTCTCTGGAAGGTATGAAGATACAGTCATGAATCTGAAGTTAGTCTGGCTTTTTTGTTGTATGATTAGAGATGAACCTCCTTCCCCATTCTCTACAACCCACAAAAAAATAATGTGGTCAGCTTTTTGAATTTTAACCTTTCTGTTTGAACTGTAGTTTTATTTTATTTCAGTTACAACCCACATTTTCATAATGATTAGTAATATTGAGCCATCTTCATGATTTGATTGAACATTTGAATTTCTTCTTTCCCAAGTTGCTGTTCACATCATGTTTCCTTTTGGGCTTTGTAAATTTTATTGTATATATTGTGGCTTGTTTTAAAACTTAATGTTGTGCTTAATGGAGAGGAAAATATCTTCGATTTACCTATGTTATCCTTTTTCATTACCGATTCTTTTGTTCTGTGTAAGAAATATTTCATTATCCTAAAGTTTTAATCATATTCTTCTTGGTTGTTTTTTAGATATTAATCATTTTGTTTTTCACATATAGATCTGTAACACACCTTGAATTTACCTAGTGAGCTTGGGATCATTGTTCTTTTCTTTTCATTTCTTTTCTCTTGAGATAAATTTCACAAACATGGAATACACAATTTTAACTGTTTAAAAGTGTATTCTTCAATGGCTTTTAGTGTAGTCACAATGTTTTTCAACCATCACTACTACCTAATTCCAGTACAATTTCATCACCCCTAACAGAAATCCCACACTCATTAAACGGTCAACCCCTATCCCCCTTTCCCTGGCAAACACCGATCTGCTTTCTGTTTCTATCAATTTGCCTACTCTTGGCATTTCATATAAATATAATCAAGCAACAAGTGCCTTACTGGACCTGACTTTTTTCACTTAGCTTAATATTTGTAAGTTTCACTCATATTATATCATGAATACATACTTCCTTTATTTTTATGGCTAAACAATATTCCACTGTGTAGTTATTACTCATATTTTGTTTACCCATTCAAGTTGATGGGCATTTGGGTCATTTCCACCCTTTGGCTATATGAATAATGCTACTAAAAATATTCAGGTGCAAGTTTTTGTTTGAACACCTGTACTCAATTTTTTGGGTTACATACCAAGATATGGAATTGCTGGATCACATGGTATTCTTTGTTTAACTTTTTGAGGAAACAGAGACTGGTTTTCACAGCTGCTGTCCCCATTTTATATTTCCGATAACAATGGGTAAGTTTCCAAATTCTCCATATCCTGGCCAACACTTGTTTATTTTTTGTTTGTTTGTTTGTTTTTAGAAACAACCTGGTGTATGTGAAGTGGTAACTCATGGTAGTTTTGATTTCCATTTTCCTAATAACTGGTAATGTTGATCATCTTTCATGCATGGACACTTGTATATACTCTTTGAAGAATTATTTTTTGAAATCTTGTGTCCATTTCTTATTTGGGTTGTCTTTGTGTTGTTGAGTTGTAAGAGCTCATTATAAATTGTGGAAACTAGATACTTATCATTATATGATTTGCAAGTATTTTCTCCCATCTATAGGTTGTATTTTTCACTTTCTTAGTAGTATGTACTAAAACATGGAAGATTTCTAATTATATATATATATATATAGCTTTTTGTGATTTTGTTGTCATATTTAAGAAACTATTACATGAGATTTATTTACAACGTGATAGCGTGAAGAATTCTGCTGATCCACTCTCCAGATAGTTTGGTAAGAAATATATTAAACACACACACACACAACTTTTAAAGCCTCTAGAAATGACCTGAAGGACAAACAGCAAATTGAGAAGCTTATATTTAAGAACATCTATGAAAATACAGTAAAAAGGCAAGAATCTGTGGCATATGAGCCAAGATAACTCCCTCCTCATCCCTTTTCTGCTCAGTGAGCTGGAGACTCCATTCCAGACAGCTGCTTCCAGGAACACAGGGCTCTCCCCTCAGCACCTGGATAGAGCACTTCCTTTCCAGGAGGAGTAGGGCATCATTGTTTCTCAACTTGCCCCCAGCCACATGCTCCCCCGCTTTGTGATAGAGTTAGGTGCTCCCTTCTTCTACCTAGTGTGGGCCAGTGGGAAAGAGACCCTACATTGGACATCATACACTGGACTCCTGGGGCCCTGATCACTTTGCCTTAGCTCTTGAGCCAATGGTTCCACATTAGGAGAGGAAGTTAGAGAGGACCCTAGGCTGGCAAAACTGCACAAAGCATCCATCTTCTAGAGTGAGGATGTTAATCAGAGAAAAGCTTACCATCATCCCCACCCTCAGTTCTAGAGCCCTGGCTCAAAGAATTTTCCTGGGTGGAGAATCAGGTTACAAAAGACCTACCTTCCAATTTCCTTCTGAAAGAACTTTCTCTACTTCTGAGACAGAGTTAGAACTTTGAATCCAAAGACATTCATTCTCAAGAACAATGTAGTGAATACAATTGGGAGGAGATTCAAGATACAGATTAAAGTATAGGCCAACTCCTTTGCTGTTTAGAACTGGCAAATGTGACAGATGGGGAATGCCTTCTTGGGATTGGAAAAAAAAACAATCATTGAACTTAGCCAAGACTCCATCATCATTTCCAACAATTGTGTGTGCATCTAATTTCGCTGATTAAATACATCTATGCTTAAACTAGTCAAAACAGTTTCTGTACCTTGAATAATGTATTTTAGTTGCAACAATTATGCTAAAAGGGACTGCAGCTAACAGACCATAAAGATGAAAATCTAGACTTATCTGACCTAGTTAGTTTTGAAGACAGAGAGGATCTGGGTATAACTGAATAAGAAATAGATCACCTGGAATAAAGTGCTTATAGAAAACACAGCTTTGACCAGCCCAGTTTTCTACCAAGGCACCACACATTTGGCTTGAATGCAGGACCTGTGGGAACTTTGGCTGCTTCTAACTGCAGTGAAGATGAAGAAAAGAGAATAAAAGAATAAATGACCATCTCAGGTCTTTGTATTCTCTGCTCAAAGCAAGATCATAACTTGATTTTTCTCTTGCATTCTCAAAAGCACACCAACCATCTTAATAACTGGGCAAAGTAAACTATGTAGCAGAGAGAGAATATGATCTTGAAGACAGCAAAATTACAACAGTAATTCCCAAACTCGCCATGTCTCTGAGTCAAAAATTAGGTCTTTATCTGGGAATGAATGATACTCTAAAATCTTGAAATAGAAAGATTTCAGGGGACTCTTTAGTCCCTAAGTACTATTGAGTTCTTTGTCTGCAAAAGCAGACATTTGAGAAAAAGCTAGTCTTTCTGCTTTGAGACTATATATCTGCCATGCAAAGATACATATATTATCTTCATGCACCAATCTCTCCGAACCTTAAGTAGCTCCCAGATTTCTATGCAGTGCCAGACAGCAGCATATGCCACTGCATATTCAAAAGAGGCTGATTACAGGGTCAACTTGGAATAAGAAATCTTACCAAGATAAGTACAGACATTATTTACCAGTTATACATATATATATATATAAACCTCTGGATGTGTCAGAGAATGTATTGTGAGGATGCTCAGCCTGGAAGGGAGAAACATAATTTTAAATCAAGGGCTGGAACATCCTTTTCCTAACAAAGAAAGAAATAAAAAATAAAAAATAAAACATGATACCACATCACAGAAGGGAGTTCATAAATTAGTGTCAATATCAAAACCTTAAATATGAAGGATAATGTTTCCTAGCAGATACACATTTAACTCCTACTTATTTTATCTAAAGAAGGTATGGTTCTGGGAGAATGACAGTGAATTAACCCAAGTTAGTTTAGTTGTTGCTTTCAATTACTACTTCAGATGTACTAATGTTGTGAAACAAATTAACAAGGTTCCTGCATGTGGCCTGCAGTTATTGTTAAGGTTGTTGATTTTGTTCTCTAAACTTGCATTGTTCAATATGGTAGATTCTAGACAAATATGGTTATGTAAATTTAAATTAATTACAATTAAATCAAGTTAAATGTTTATTTTCTCAGTCACTGCTTGGCTCATTAAAAAAAAAAAATGTCTTCAATGATAGCCTGCATAACCAGAGATTCCTCATCTCAATTCCACCAGAGATTTTTTAGCATGCTCTCTCGCATATATTGAGGCTGTTAACTCCTGACATATCATCTTGCTCATAGAATACTTATGACCCTCTTCCTGAAATAGACACCCGAGGGATTATTTTGTAACTTGGTTTGCGTTGAAAATCTATACTCTTTAACTTTTTGAAATATTAGCTTCCCAGGAGTGAAAATCAAAGTCATAAGGTATCTTAGGACAATGCGACTGAATATGTTCGAAACTGAAATGATCTCTTCTACAAGGTGGGAAAACCACACTCACAATCACGTACGTGATTAAAGTCCTGCCTTTCCCTCATCCCCTCAACTAATCAATTTTCAGTTATTTTTCATTTTACTTCCAAATGCTTTCCCCCCCCGACCTGGTTTTGTGCTCCTAGAGTAGCTAACTTTCTAAGTTGTTACTTGTGTT
The DNA here is from genome assembly GCF_963924675.1 of Phocoena phocoena. Classification (NCBI taxonomy): domain Eukaryota; kingdom Metazoa; phylum Chordata; class Mammalia; order Artiodactyla; family Phocoenidae; genus Phocoena; species Phocoena phocoena. The sequence goes on along the minus strand of NC_089227.1, from coordinate 4,705,887 downwards.
TCCTGATTTACTTCTCTGCAAACACCTGCCAAGTGTGAGTTCAAGAACACTGCCACGTTTTAGCTGGCATATAAGCTAAGCTTACCTGCATCATTTTCATCTTCTGCTAATCCCCTTTTATCATATTATACTCTAGGGATGCTGGGCTGTGTGGGGCTTCTGTTCTATTTTCACTATGTTGTCTGCTCAGGACTCAACCTTGAAACACCCCTTATGCTCCTACTCTCCCAGTTGACTCTTAACCATTGTTCATGATCCAACTGTAACATGTGGTTGAGATCTTATCTTCCCAAAGCCCTTTCTGCAGACTCACCCCTAATCTTTCCAGTGTCCAAAGCGAGGCTACACAGAAAACCACATATCAAATTATTAAAATATTTAAAACTATCAACCAAACTAATAAAGTCTTAGTTAAAAAAGTATCCCACCCTACTAGAATAACCACAAATCCCTACATATAAAAAAAAATGAAAAATATGTGCAGATCTATACTTATGTCACCAAAAGTTGGAAAAAATGTTACACCTATTTATTATTTATTTATTTATTTATTTATTTATTTATTTATTTATTTCATGTGTCTGGGTATTCTATTTTTGAACAGGAGATATTGGAGTGAATAGTAAAATAAATACCTACATAATTCATAAATGTATGTATGCTTATTTCATATAATTTTTTCTTGCTACCTCCACTGTAGCCAATTTACAAATTATGTTATTTTTATCAAGATGCTCATGTAATGTGTATTCTATTAAAACTAATGGCAAAAATAATTAAAAATGCAGATATAGTCCAAGTGTGCAAAATCTGGATATATCTTCAAAAATACAGCTGTTATAGACTTAAAATATTTTATATAGGTTTCCAAAGTCATTTTTTTCTAACATTCTAAATTATTTATTGTATAGAAAGGCAAATACACGTCTTAACTAACAAATATTTAAAATTAGAATTGAATGTAAATAAAGCTAATACTTTTTTATACTTTAATTAGATCTTATTAAGTATTTTATAAAAATAAAAATAGTCACATTCAATGTCAATGTGAAGTCTTGTAAACAATTGGTATGACCCTTCAAGCATGGTAAACGTGGAAACACATTTATACAAATTTAATAGTATACATATTATTATATTAAGTATATGTATTTATATTATTAAACAATAATCTTCAGGAGTATTTTTCACAAATACCATAAATGTACTAGGTTCTTAATAATGGATCATTTCAGAGGAAGGCACAGCACCCATTTTCATGCTTCTCTACACTTTCCTATTTGTGAGCTTCTAGAAACTCAGGAGTTGGTGTGGTCATCACAACAGTTGTGGTGAAACAGGATTTAACAAGTTAAATAATTTATCTTTCCTCTTAAACACACCTGCCATTCAAAGCTTCTCAGTGTTCTCACACTGCCCACTTTATGAGCCTGACATATATAGGTTTATAAAATTAATTGTAGGTTGACTAGACCTTCATGTTATCATCTATCTGTATTGGTACAGGCACAATGCCCAAACTTTTATGGCATTCTTTTTTCTTTAGGGGACATAGGGCACAAGATGTGGAGAAGCAATTACCTGGGGACTGAATGGTATTTCTCACTGAGCTAGCAGTGAGCATGAGATGCTGAGTAATGGTACTGCCTGTGAGTTCTATGTTATCTTATTATTTATTTACTGACTTATCCATTCTTTCACTTATTATTCATTTATTTATTTGCATGAGGAGTAATTGGTGGTGATTGGTGGATAAAGTGCTATCAAACAGCATTGCATTCTACAGAGAAATTATTTATGAAAGGACGAGTCAACTGATGTGCCAAACTTCTTTGCTGTCTTATTTTAAGAAATTGCTATAGCCACCCCAGCCTTCAGCTGGGGTGAACCCTGATCAGTTATCAGCCACCAGCATCAAGGCACAACCCTCCACCTGTAAAAAGATTACAACTCACTGAAAGCTCAGATGAAGGTTAGCATATTTTAGAAATGGTTGTAAATTTTAATTAAGGTATATGTATTCGTTTCTTAGACATAATGCTATTACACCCTTAATAGACTACAGTAGAGTGTGATCATAAATTTCATATGTACTGGGAAACCAAAAAAATTCATGTGACTCCCTTTATTACAATATTTGCCTTATTGTTATAGTCTGGAAATGAGCCAGCAATATCTTCAAGGTATGCCTATATTACCACAGTCCAAAAATAAATAAATAAATCTGTGTCCTGATGATGCTAGATAAAATCTGAAAAATATTATAACACCAGGAAAAGTAATTTATATACATACAACACACTGTCTTTATCCCACTGTTATCTAGAAGCTCTCAGCCTTTCAAAGAGCACATGCATTTTTAGGCTTTTGTTTATTGGTTTGAGAAATGATATCAACCATGATATATAAGTTCCAACCAGTCAAACTTATAGATGTTTCCTGTACACAATATATGGAATTTTTGTTCCATTGTTTATTAACTTTTTGTCTCAAGTGGTCTCTTATTTTTTCCTGCATGCCCTTCTGTGTCCTACTAATCTTTAGAGATTATTTCAATAAACTTTCACAAGATCATGAATTTTTGACTTTACATTGAACTATCCAATCTCAGAAAACCTATATTAATCTGATTTAATTTTAAAAGGTTATATGTTTATATCACATATATGTGTATATATACATATATAGGACTATGTATATATAAACACAATTCTATTATGTATATGTGATATTATATATACATTCAGGGAGCCAATAAGCAGATTTAACAAATGTTAAATTTATGTCAATTTTTTATTCAGATAAATTGATTTTAAGGAAATAAAAAATTACAGAGACATTAATGCTTTTTTGTACCCCTTCCTCATTTTACTCCTAATCTCAGTTCTCTGTGCAAACTTTAGGTTTAGTTAACTGATTAACATAAATATTGTTATATTTTCTACATAATGTGATACACAACCAAATACTTATGTCACTATGCTATTAGATTATTAAACTTTTGTAAATAAAGTCATAGTTGACATGTCATCGGGAAATAATTGTTGAATGATAATGATATTTTCAAGATTTAAAGTTGACACAGACATAGTTTGTTATATTATACTACTCTATTGTAATACAATATTTTAATATTAACATTTAGAATTTTGCTAAATTTGCAATTGCTAGAATTGGAAGTTTGAGGTAATAGTTACTTTCATCTTAAAAACATTTATTAACTCTTGCCACATGGGTCTTCAAAATAGCCCTCCAAAATTACAGTCCTCTCCACAGAGTATATGAATTTCTACATGTCTGAATCTCTTCCAAACTTATGCATGTGGAATGGAACTGCTTTTTGCTATGTTTTCATTTTCTGACTACTATTAAGTTTAAGCATAATTTCATAGGTTTATTGGCCATATGGTTCTCCTTTCCTATAAATTATATGTGTAATAATAATCTCATTTTTCTAGAGATGGTATTTTTTCTTATTAGTGTCATTTTTTTCTTTATATATTCTGACTTCTTCATTATATAGATCATAATGATATTCTCATATTTTTTTCTAATATTTAAAAAGTTCACCAGATATTTATGTCATTAATTAGTCTATAACTCATTTTTTAAATTGTGTGAGGTAGGAATTATACTTCTTTTCTCCAAAGGATAAAATTTTCACAGAAAAAATGTATTTTACTCTCCATTTTTATCAGCAGTGCATATTTCAATATCTGGTAAAAAACAGCTTTCCATCGTTTTACTTATTTCTATGACAATTCCATGCTATTTTAATAATTAAAGCTACAAAATAAGTTTTATAATATTGTAGAACAATTTGTAATGATGGTACTTTTAGACTAAGCTTAATATGTGTGTGTGTGTGTGTGTAGATTTTAGATCTTTAATAGGTTTACTAATTATAAGTCTGCTTGATCTATAAATTACTAGGAAAGCAGATTTAAATTTCTGTTACATTTATTTATACATTTCTTTTCATTATTTTGAACATTATCTATTGCTTCTTTACATATGTGATTTGAGGAGGGTCTGGAAGCTTAGTCTGACCTGTTGCCTGATGTCTCACTCTTATCTTTTATACTAGATGTCTTGGCTCCAAATATGATATTATTGCTTTCCATATGTCTATAACTCTTTTCCCTAAATAAACATTTAATTTCTACAATTCTGGGGTCATATTATCACACTCATATTGCCCCAAAGTTTTGCATATACAAATTACAATTATATACTTATTATATGGTTAGATTACTTGAAATGTAGAACACAGAAATAAAACATTGGTCCAATTCCTGTTCTGTAAATATAGTATTGAATCTTCATTATTTTGTGTGGTATTCTACACAGTTAAATTCCATTGGGATATAATATAGCTATATGGATATCTGAATGTAAGCTTCATTATTAATTGCAAAATGAAGTGAATTGGTTTTGTGTACATCACACACATACTGGATATAAACTGTGATAAAGAAAAAAAAGTAAGGTGAGTAAATATTTCATTTAAGACAAATTAACACTCAGCACAATACTACAGAATCAAAATTTCAAAATAAAGAAGTTGTTTTCCCAGGAATTGGTAAAAAAGTGTTCTTATATTAATCTATTCTATTTAACTTGTGAATTGGTAGGAATAGGGGGAAATTATATTTTGCTTCCTCAGAGATGAAACTCCTCTATATAAAATTACCTTTACAGAACATTTCACTTTTCTTTTTTATCTTCTTTCATTCATCTAGCTGTGTTTTGCAAAGCTGATACAGTCGTGATTAAAACAAGCAAAGAAACAAAAATCTATTTCAAGCACATGTTTCAAATCTGTTAAAGACAACGAGTTAGAGAACAGATCCCTTGGCCTGGTATTTTGGGATCTGCAAACTTCATCTTCTAACACCATTGCTACAGATAATTTAGATTCCAACCCCACACTATCCTGACACATTGCAGGACACACTCCCAGGCCCGGGTGCACTTGGTGGTGATGAGTTTGCCAGGGTGAATTTTGTTCACCCTGTCACCCCAGAATGCACTCTAATAAGTAGTAAGGTATAGATTAACATCAAAGATTGCCATGAAAGGGGACACATGCCCACTGGAATGGCAAAGGTGTGTCAGATGAAGAGAAATTCATCCTTTGCCAATTTTAAGCTCAGTGTTCCTCCTCTGGAGCCTTTTAATTGCTGTTGTCAGCCATGGACATGCCCATCACAGGCCCAGAATGCATGGGGTCCAGAGGGTTTGGCTGCCTCCACCTAGGTTTCAAGGGACAGGACAGCATGTGAGAGCAATGGGGTCCCAGCAATGAACATCGAGGTGGGCAGGGCCCAGGAAGAGAGCCTTCCCACTGAAATATGAGGGTGAGGTACCACCTTGGTAGGTCCAGAACATCCATGCAAAGAGGAATATTCTCAGGCCTTAATATTGTTTGCCTGTTAGGTTTTGAACTTATGTGGGAACTGTTACCTCTTTCTTCCTTCTTATTTCCCACTTTTGGAATAGATAGGTCTATCTCATATCTATTGCACCATTGTAATTTGGAAGCACATAATCTGTTTGGTTCACAGTGTCACAGTTGAAGAGGAATTTGCCTCAGGATAAATCACACCTCCAGTCTCACCCATACCTGATTTAGATGAGACTTTTGACTTAGACTTTAGAGTTGATGCTGGTACAAGGTAAGAATTTGGGGATTGTTGGGATAGAATGAATGCATTTTTCATGTGAGAATAACATGAATTTGAGGGTCTGGGGTGAAATGTTATAGACTGTGTCCACTCCCCTGAATTTATAATTCCCAGCATGGTGGTATCAAGAGGTAAGGACTTTGGACGGTGTTCAGGTTCTGATGTTACAGCTCTCATGAAGGGGATTAGTGCCCTTACAAAAGAGACCCCAGAAAGCTCTCTTGCCCTTTTTCTTCTGTGTGAGGATACAAGGGAAGGCCTTGCATAATTTATTTATCCATCTATTCTGCAAAAGGGAGGGCATACTCTTATTGGACCCTTGAAAATAATTACATTGCCATGATGAGTAAGGAGACTTAGTAAAAGTCTTTGAATTCTGGAACAAGAGTGAGAATCAAGTCTCATTTTAAAATCAGTTATTTTAGTTTTCAAAAGTAGACCCTACTAAATTACTGTGGGTTACCACCAGTTTAAGAAGAAAAAGGGGTCTCTTATACCCAGAAAATAGAATCTTAAAACAAAATCAACTGTATTTCAAACAAATAAACATATTAAATTTATTTTATTCCTCAGTTCATTCAGACTTCCACAATTAATTCTTGCCCCACTGGATCTTGGATTAGTAATCTTCTATGAAAGCCCTGGAAAAACTCACTCAAAACCCACTGTTACAATGTGAAAGCTGTGTAAGCATACTGACTCCAATCTACTATTTGAAGGGCCAGTAGCTTGGAGTAGCTGGGACTGTCACCTTCCATGGGGCTCTGACCTAGTACTTCGTTGAAGACAAAAAATCTAACCTATACTTTATAGCAGAGTGTGCAGGAAGCATCAGAGAAAATTAAAAAAAAAAAATTAAGTCCCATTCTCCCAGCTTATTAATGGAGGTAGTTTATTCATTACCATAACTTCAAATATTAAAACAAAGGAAAGTACAGTATCCTTTTGGGAATCAGAACATAACTATTCGTACAAGCTTTTATCTATAATTCACCTTGGGGCATAAACATGTTATAGATGGTGAGGATACTGAGAAATCTCTAGGGACTTCTCATGAAGCAGACAATCTCTGAAATATTCATGTTAGTAAAATTTTGCCTGTATAAAATTAGGGAGGGCTGAATATGTCTTCAAATTTAAAACTTCCTATGCATATCTTATACTAGTAACATGTAAAACAAAAAAGCCTAATTTTTGTAGCATCTCTTTCTATGAGGTGAAAGAACAAATCTTTGTTACATTTAGATGCCATCAGGGAAATCTCAAAGCTAACTTTAAAAAAGAAATCCAGAAAGTTATTATTGTTATTAATAATATTATTATTAGAATATGAAGATATTAACTGTCAAAGAACATGTGGGCAGTGGACTAAGAAAGGTTCACAGGTGCTAGAGAGAAAAATACTCTCACAAGTATTGAATCAATGTGACAATAAACAATTAAAATTAACATAGACTCAGATAAGACAGATTATGCTTTGCATTCCATAGGACAAATAGGTTTTTTGTCTGGTTGTTTGTTTGTTTCTATTTCAAAATAAAAACAGAACTGAAGAATTTAGAGTAAAGGTGAAAAGAAACTATGTGTTGGAAAATAAAATCCCTCTCTATACTATAATCTATATATAATATATGGAATATATTAATGTTCAACAATATTAAATATCCATGTTAATAGTATTTCTTAAATATGTGTATTTCTTTTCTTATTAGCCCAGTAAATAGTAAAATAAAATATGACCAATGGAAATAAAACATGAGCCACATATGCAATTTAAAATATTCTCATAAGAATGTTTTAACAAGTAAAAGGAAATGGAAAATTAGTTTTATGATATCTTTTTAAAGTTTATCCCAGTATATGCAAAAATATTACAATTTCAACAGTAGTTATAAAAATATAATAATAAAATATTTAACATATTTTGCACATCTCAATATTTGGTCTGTATAGAGATTTCATTGATTTTACAGTCGAAAAAGCAGATTAGCATACCCAATTTTTTCCAAACATACTTCAAAGTTTTCCAGTAACTGAAATGAGTATTTGTTTTTAAATTTAAATTAACTAAAATGAGAAATTCAGTTCTTCAGTCACAATAGTGAATTTCAAATGTTCAGTAGCCACATGTGCTGGTAGTTTCCTTTCTGGATGACCCTGAGCTGTGCTGACTTCCTTTCTCTGTGTCTCCTTTATCCCTCCCCAGCTGAATGCAGGGGCCAGGCTTCAACAATCTAAGAAAAACATTGTGAATGAAGCAGAGAGCATGGGAGAGAAGAAGGGAAAAAAACAAATCCATCTAATCCACTTTAAATAGAATAAAACCCAGCTTTTTGCAAAGTCAGAGGATGGTGAGGGATTTTCAAACGTGGGTGTGAGTGGGCATGTGCGCTGTCCATGCTTACACTCTGGGAACTGCTTCAACACAGGCAACAACTCTACACGTGAGTCCATGGATGTGGGTTTGAAGCCCAGCCTGCCCCACTCTAGCTCTCTGACCTTGGGGAAATTAATTGTGCTTGTCTGAGCCTTAGGGCTCCTGTCTGTAAGTCGAGGACAATGATATCTAATTCTGTAGTTTGTTTTGACAATTAAATGTGATGATAATGACCTGGCTTTGTAAACTGTAAATGCCTCTACAATTTCGTTAATGCCTTTATAATCTCCTACTCCTTAGTCACTCTTTTTTGTGAATATACAAAGCTTTTGGGACAAAGTGACACCTCATGTCCCCCAAACTTCCCAATAATTTCTCACCTCTTTCAGCAGGACTTTTGATTCCAAAAGAATCCACACACCCCTTCAGTACAGATGCATAATTTCAGGTTCTTCAAAGGGAAGGGAGACTAGGAAAATTATACCATTTGTTGATTTAACTGTTCTTTCAGTCACTAGCTAATAGCACTTCCTAAATATCTCTCAAGGCTTTAGGAGACACTTAGAAAACAGACTCTTGTCTCCCCTCACTGAGGCCACTCATGCAGTGGAAAGAATTTGCATGTGTAAGGCATTGGGAGATCCTGGTCCGCAGGCTGTTTGTTCATGATTGACTTTGTGATTTAGTTCAAATAAATTAACCTCCTTGTGAAAACAAGCAGGACTCTGTGGGGCTCCTGCACATGGAAGCCTTTCAAACAGCTGCTAATCAAGGAAGGGAGGGGATGCAGAGAAAAAGGAGGAGCAGTCAAGAAACAATAGTGCAGCCTTGGGGCAGGGTCCTGGCTCCCCACAAAAGGATACACATAACCATATCTTTGAGCTATTCTGCAGAACTGAAACTCCCACCAAATGGAAAATGTTCCAGAGAGAAGGTCACAGTTTGCTAACCTTGACCACCAGCATCCAGGTTAAAGGAGTGCAGGCCCTGCACAAACCCTGATTCTTATCAGCAACCCCACCCTTGAACCATTGCTATAAAACTCCTCACCAAATCCAACCCGCCCCCCCGCACAGGTTGGGACACACTGTTTTCCAGGGCAGGAGTCCTCTGTGTTTCCCTTTGCCTGGCAAAGCAATAAATCTATTCTTCTCTACTTCACCCAAAACTCTCTCTCTGAGAACTGATTCAGCACTGGTGCACAGAGACTGAGTTTTCAGCATCACCTGGGCTGCAGCATTTGTTGTTCATATGTGGTGGTGGTGGTAGTATTTGTATATTAAGAAAAGTAACAACTGTCCTCTTTAACTCTAAGAAATAACATGAAAATCTGATAAGACGGTGGATAACAAAGTGTGTTGCCTGTTTGTAAAGCCTTCTTCAGGAGGACACTTTAAAAAAATTTTCATTTTAGTTGTATCAGAGGCTCCATGAGGGCACCCACTACGTCCCCAAACCAGACAGCCTCTTCTAAGACACAGTACAGACAATGAACAGAAGGTGGATTATAGCTCTACAGAATAAATCAACACAGGGCCTCTGTCCAAAGGAATTTCACAGCCTGCTCTAGGCTCTAGATCCTTATCCATATGCTTTTTTCCATGTAGCAATGAAATGAAAACTGCTGTCAAAAGCACTTCAATTGCAAATGGACTGCTACTTGAATTGTAATGCTTTGTTATAATTTTTTCAGAGCAAAACTTTATCTATTCAAATGTGTCTTTTATAAAAGTTCATCAGTGAAGATCATTATAGTCTCCTTAATTGAAACTTTAATTCGTCTGCAGAGATTATTTTAAATGTTTCCTTTGATTATGTGTTGAGTACTGTGACTTGTTGCCCTATAGAAATAGCAGAATTGACATTTCCTTCCTTATCTCCTTTAGAGCATTCAGATAAGGATAATTTCGTTAGTTCCTGTCTAAATGATGTTTGGATCTAGGCCCTAGAACTAAGAAAATGATTTTTAATAGGCTGTACCATTTAATCTATTCATGTAGACAAATTGGATTAAGCACAACCTTTTTGAAAAGCCTCTAAAAATCCATAATTATGAACAATAAAAATATTTTTTTAGGTTTTCTTTGCAAAAGACTATCACATAAAGAAAAACAATTACAACTGACATTCAGAAGAAAAGTTTGAGTTCTTATCAATCTATAAAGAGTGTGCCAAGGGGAAATGTCAATTGCATGCTGTTTTTTTATCTTTAGATAGTTGCTTCATTATCCACATAATCAATTATTTATTCTGTAGCTCAAACTAATTAGCCTTTTCATAAGAAAAGTATCTTGAAGTTGTAATATTCTTCTAATATTCATGTGATTATATCAAACATATCAAGCCTGCATGTGTTGGTGAAACATGGGAGGTTTTGCATTAAGTGATGAACAATTAAAAGTCTGTGAAATCCAGCTATCAAATTGCCTATGACACATTAAAGCAAATGTGTTCATTGAATTTTAATGAGTTGTTAAGCAAAAAGTAGAAAACGGTTTAATCTATTTTGCTTTATTTTGACTTAGGGGTGAATTGTTAATCATGAAATCAGGAGACATTCTGGGTTCAAGTTGTTATACAAAATATTTGAGTCAAGATATTTAACCACAAAACTTGTACTTAAAATTAGATGCCATGACTTAAAGACTTAAATATAAGACATGACACCATAAAACGCCTAGACGAGAACATAGACAAAATATTAGCTGACATAAATCATACCAATGATTTCTTAGGTCAGTCCCCCAAGGCAATAGAAATAAAAGCAAAAATGGAACCTAATTGAACTTATAAGATTTGTACACCAAAGGAAACCATAAACAAACAAGAAAAGAAAACCTATGGACTGGGAGAAAATATTTGCAAATGATGCCACCAGCAAGGGCTTAATTTCTAAAATATACAAACAGTTCATACAGCTCAATACAAAAAAACAAACAACCCAATCAAAAAATGGGCAGAAGACCTAAATAGACATTTCTCCAAAGACATGCAGATGGCCAACAGGCACATGAAAAGATGCTCAACATTGCTAATTATTAGAGAAATGCAAATCAAAACCATGATGAGGTACCACCTCACACCAGCCAGAATGGCTATCATTAAAAAGTCTACAGAAAACAAATGCTAGAGAGAGTGTAGAGAAAAGGAAGCCTTCATACACTGTTGGTGGGAATGTGAACTGGTGCAGCCACTATGGAAAACAGAAAAGATGTTTCTCAAAAAAGTAAGAGGTGCCATATAATCCTGCAATCTTATTCCTGGGCATATATCTGGAGAAAACTATAATTAGAAAAGATGCATACACCTCAGTGTTCATTGCAACACTATTTACAATAGCCATGCCACAAATGAATGGATAAAGAAGAAGTGGTATATATATATATATATATATATATATATATATATATATATATATATATATAGTGGAATATTACTCAGCCATAAAAAAATGAAATAATGTCATCTGTGGCAACATGGATTGACCTAGAGATTATTATACTAAGTGAAGTAACTCAGAAAGAGAAAGACAAATAAATACCATATGATATTACTTACATGTGGAACCTAAAAAATGACACAAATGAACTTACCTATGAAATGGAAACAGACTCACAGACATAGAGAAAACAATTGTGGTTACCAAGGGGAGTGGTGGTGGAGGGATGGATTGGGAGTTTGGGATTAACAGATGCAAACTATTATACAGAGAATGGATAAACAACAATGTCCTACTGTATAGCACAGGGAACTATATTCAATATCCTGTGATAAACCATAAAGGAAAATAATATGAAAAAGAGTATATATATAATGAATCACTTTGCCATACAGTTGAAGTTAACACAACATTGTAAATCAGCTATAATTCAATAAAATAAAATGAAAAAATCAAATGCCATTGTATATATATATATATATATACATATATACATATATATGTGTATATATGTGTATTTATATAGCATATAAACATATGTTATATATATATTATATGTAACATACATAATTTTTATATATTAAATATATAGCATATAACACATATAAATAATATAATATATAATTATATATTGTATAATAGTAATTATATGACCATATAACAATAATATAATTATTATTTTATATAATTATTATATAAAATATAGTTATTATATTAAAATATATCATAATATAATATATAATATAATAATTATATTTTATAATTATAATATATATATAATTATTGTATGTTACAATATATATACATTTTGAAATATGGGCATCTCTATAAGAAATAATTATAATAATATTTATACTAAAGTCATACAAGAGTAGGAAAGAAAGACGGAACAAAATAAAACATATCAATTTTCATAAGAAATATTGTTTCAAAATAGTAAAGAACAAAAGAGAGAGAGAGTGAGAGAGAGGGATAGAGAACAGAACCAGTTATGAACGAGTGAAGTTCTTCCAAGAGTGAATGGAAGTTTCAATATTAAGAAATCTGTTATTTTAATACAGTTAAAATCAAATATACCTAAAGATGCCCAAAGGTCTGTGACAAAATTAAACAAAGATCCCTGATTTAATTTAAAAAAATGTAAATACAATAAATATATTGTGTGCACCTTGTTAAGGACAAATGGATATGCCCATAACATGAAAGAATATACCTGTTAACCCAAAGCTAGTAATCTGCTTAATGGGGACACATTAAGCGAAGTCCCGTGAAAGTCAGAAAGAAGAATGAAACACTGATGCTGACCACAGCTATTGAATGTTCACTGGAAATTTTAGACAATCAAACTAGAAAAATGAAAGGTATTGGAGTATGAAAATTGCTGAAGATATGAGATTTTTTGCTTAAAAAGAAATTCAATAAAATGCTAATATTTAGTGAAAAACAGGGTACAAAATTAATGTATTTAAATCTATAGCTTTATCAATAGTAAGGTATCAAACAAATACAAATTATAATTCAAGAAAAGATTTTTAAAAAACTACTGAAGATGAAAGTGAAATAAATTTAAATACATCATTTTGCATAAAAATTTCCTCTTTATAAAGATTAATTTGTAAATTCAGTAAAATCCCAATGTAGATAACAAAGGTATCTTAAAATTGGAACTAGAAAATCTTATCCTAAAATCTATATGGAAATATAAGTAGAAAAGAACAGTCAGAGAATTGTGAAAAAGAAGATCAATAACTAGGACTAACCCTATCATCTATGAAGACATATTAGTAAACAAACTGTCAAAAGAGTGTTGTACCCATGTACAAAAAGAGGCAAAGACCAACCAGATATAGCAAAACTGCAGAATTATACACAATTACTGATAGGAATTTATGGTATGATAATTGTGCATACAAAATCATTCAATACAAGACGTAAAGATAACCAGATAGTAATTTGGAAATTAAAACAAAGTGAGATTTATATATCATACCATGTAACAAAATAAATTCTTGACTGCATGAGCAATTTAAATATATAATATGAAGCCATCATATTGAGGAAAATTTGGGAAAACTTCTTTATGACATTGAAATGGGGAAAACTTTTCTACTATGACACACAAGTCCAGAAGCCGTCAAAGAAAATGATGGCCCCATTAAAACAGAAAACATGAAAAAAAAAAAACCCACAAACTTTCTATGTGTTAAAAACACTATTGACAAGAGACCTTCAAGATGGCGGAAGAGTAAGATGTGGAGATCATCTTCCTCCCCAACAGATACATCAGAAATACATCTACACGTGGAACAGCTGCTACAGAACACCTACTGAACGCTGGCAGAATACCTCAGACCTCTCAAAAGGCAAGAAACTCACCACGTACCTGGGTAGGGCAAAAGAAAAAAACAGAGACAAAAGAATAGGGACGGGACCTGCACCAGTGGGAGGGAACTGTGAAGGAGGAAAGGTTTCCACACACTAGAAGCCCCTTCGCGGGCGGAGACTGCGGGTGGCGGAGGGGGAAAGCTTCGGAGCCGCGGAGGAGGGCACAGTAGCGGGGGTGCGGAGGGCAAAGCGGAGAGATTCCCGCACAGAGGATCGGTGCCGACCGGCACTCACCAGCCCGAGAGGCTTGTCTGCTCCCCCGCCGGGGCGGGCGGGGCTGGGAGCTGAGGCTCGGGCTTAGGTCGGAGCGCCGGGAGAGGTCTGGGGTTGGCGGCGTGAACACAGCCTGCAGGGGGTTAGTACACCACGGCTAGCCGGGAGGGAGTCCGGGGAAAAGTCTGGACCTGCCAAAGAGGCAAGAGACCATTGTTTCGGGGTACACGAGGAGAGGGGATTCAGTGCACCGCCTAAAAGAGCTCCAGAGACGGGCGCGAGCCGCGGCTATCAGCGCGGACCCCAGAGAAGGGCGTGGGACGCTAAGGCTGCTGCTGCCGCCACCAAGAAGCCTGTGTGCGAGCACAGGTCACTATCCACACCGCCCCTCCCGGGAGCCTGTGCAGCCCGCCACTGCCAGGGTCCCGTGATCCAGGGACAACTTCCCCGGGAGAACGCATGGCGCCTCAGACTGGTGAAACGTCACGCCGGCTTCTGCCGCGCTGGCTCGCCCCGCATCCGTGCCCCTTCCTCCCTGGGCCTGAGGTCTAGCCTTGCGGGTCTGCCGCCCACCCAGCCACAGGGACAGTGTCACCCCAGGGTGCAGATGCTCAGCTGGACTGCTGGATGCAGCCCCCCGCTGGGGCCTCGGGCAGTCTTCCAGAGCACTAGAGCGCACTCGCCGAAAGCATTTAGTTTAGCCCGAAGGACGCCTAGCCGGCTGGCCCCTTTGGCTCCCAAGACTCAGTACCCTGCTATCCACCTTCTGAGACTCAAGTCTACATATCTGTTCTCATCTTGCAGAACCCTTGTTCTACCCCAGCATGGGACTCTGACATTGCTGCAGCCCCCACACCGGCCAAATCCCCAGAACCCCAGTCCTTATTCTGCAGAGCCCACGCTGAGGTCGTTGATATCAAAACCCTTGCCTCCCCCTGCCTGCCCACTCCTTCCTGCCTCTCTTTCCTTTTCAGGAAGGCATACTTCATTTCTATATACTGAAAACAAACAAGGGGAAAGGAAAATAAAAGATGCAATACCATTTACAATTGACCGAAAGAATACAAAGTGCTTAAGTACATATGCCATTGACATATATACACTAACAAATAGCTAGCTAGTGGGAAGTAGCTGCATAGCACAGGGAGATCAGCTGGGTGCTTTGTGACCACCTAGAAGGGTGGTATAGGGAGTGTGGGAGGGAGATGCAAGAGGGAGGAGATATGGGGATATATGTATATGTATAGCTGATTCACTTTGTTATACAGCAGCAACTAACACACCATTGCAAAGCAATTACACTCCAATAAAGATGTTAAAAAAAAAAGAAAGAAAAAACACCATTGACAATATTAAGATAAAATGGCAAACTAAGGGGAAAATATGTTCAAATATATCACCAAGAGATGATTCCTGTTTAAAATATTAAGAGTTCTAGGGAATCATCAGGAAAACAAATGCTCCAAAAGAAGATCAAGAAAAATACATGAAAACAGCTCACAAAGAGGTAAATAGCCATGATATTTAAATACAATATGATACTGATCTTACTACATAATAAGAGAGATTCACATTATGCTCACTCAAGGATATAAAGTGGAGGGTAAAATTGAAATATGTTGTTATGTGGTCAACAAATATTCTCATGCTTTGTTGTGGATGTAAAGTTTGGCATAATACCTGTAGAGAATGAGGGGATCAAAATTATAGGTTAATTTAATCTTTAGCTTAATAATCTAACACTTAGGAATTGACTTGGCGGAAATACATTAATGCAAGGAAAATGATATTTTGTTTAAGATCATTCCTTCACAACCTATTCTAATGGCAAAAGTTGGAAACAAAATATCTATCAAGCACTGATAGGTTAAACATTTTTTGTTCAGCCTTACAATAGAATAGGAGAATATGAAAGGTACAGTAAGGTTATGGAAACTCTCCTTGTAATGTGTGTTCTTGTTCACGTGTGTGTGTGTGTGTGTGTGTGTGTGTGTACCATGTTATAAATAAAAGGGTGTGAGTGTGAGCATATGTGGTACTGTGGGAGCTTTGTGAAGAATGCATTACAAGGAGGTGAGAGCAGTCTGATTGGGACTCAGAATTGATTACTGAATTGAACAACACAGAAGTCATTTGGGAATATTATCACAAGAGGTTTCACTTGGTTATCCCAAAGCTTTAAGTGTAATGGCTTCAAGAGAAGTGAGAGAGAGGAATTACAGAAAACTGGTTAGACAGTCCTTGAGAGGAAACTGGCCAGAAAAAGAAGGAGAAAATGGGGCAGGGGCTGGAGAAGGAGGTGTGGACAAGACAGAGATTTTTATTTCATAAAAGACGTTTACATGCTGAAAGAAATGAATCAGTAGACAGAAAAAAAAGTGATGATGCAAGAGAGAAAGCTATCTATGTTTGGAGCAATGCCTTTGAGTCGGGGAGCTAGAATGTTATCACTAGATATCATTCCACTGAGTGGACTGGAGTGTAGAGGTTGGTCTTAGATTGGAACATTAGTAGCTCTCCTGAAGAAGCAGGAGGGAAGGCCAAGTTGATGAGCTCATATGCCTGTAGCGGATGATGGTGTGGTGGAAACCTCTTGTAATTGCTTCTGTTTTCTTGGTGTGATAAAATGTACAGTTTGCATCAAGAGGAGGAAATGAAGCAGAGAGCTTATCACTATTATTTTGCTTCTTT
Organism: Phocoena phocoena; assembly: GCF_963924675.1. Classification (NCBI taxonomy): domain Eukaryota; kingdom Metazoa; phylum Chordata; class Mammalia; order Artiodactyla; family Phocoenidae; genus Phocoena; species Phocoena phocoena. The sequence continues at coordinate 4,689,095 of NC_089227.1, read as the reverse complement.
CTGTACTGATTTATGGAAAATACACTTGAATTTTAATAAAAAGAAGATTTTCAATGAGAGAAAATAAGTCTAAAGATTTTCAATGTGAGAATTACATTCTGAAAAAATCTGGTATGGTTAGGTAATTGACATTTATTTTTAAACAAATTATCAGGATTTATTCTCACAAACCCTTCCACTGGCCCTAATTGTTTACTTATTTTTAAATAAATGAAATCCACACATCAATATAATTCTATTTCAATTAATAGCCCACCATTATTGTTAAGCTTTTACACTTAAAATAGTTAAAACATCTTTCAAGTTATCTTTACTGAGTCTATTAATAAAAGAAACTGTCAGTGTGCTGTGTTCCATTCTTCTTTCCATGTGGCAGATTCTCAACAGTAGACAGAGTTGTATAATATTTGAGAAGCTCTCTCTCCCTCTCCATTTCTGCAATCCTTTTCCCTTCTCTCCCTCTGTGTCTATCTCCCCAGTTTAATATTTCTTAATCTTTCAGCAAACAAGCTCTTCTCTAGCCAAGGTAGACCCTGAGTTAAGAACCATATCTCAAATAGCATATTACACAGAACACAAACTTGAATCCTCTGGGTCTTACTGAATACAGTTCTCACAATGGTGTGAGAACATCTTAGCAAACATTGTTTTTCCTTCAAGAATGCGTGTTCACGTGGACTCTGGAAAGGCACACAAACATCACCAGTGTAAAACATCATTAATGTAAAACATGATGGAGGGGAAACTGGATTTTGCTTAAAGTTTAACCAACTTAGCTAAAGAACTTAGGGAAAAATTAAATCTCAAAGTGGAAAATAATTTTATCTGAGCACTACCCTTATCAATTGATTTTATTGCATTTAATTTTACTTGATATTGAAATTAAATGTAAGAATTTCCTAGAAGACAATCTGACTGAGAATATTAGCTATTTTTACAAACCTTGTACTGTAAATTTGAGTTCAAAATTTAGAATATGTGATTTTGGTTTCTCTAAGTAATACAGGTAAAGCCCACTTTTTGAAAGTTTGCTTTATACCACCTCACTTTTATGAAAGACCTACTTTTATTAAAGTACCTGTTTTTGCTAAGGAGAATAAATCCAAAGAGGATTTCACTTTTATGAAAAAAGGTGAAAATAGCATTGTTCAGCTTTTGATGTGAAGCTGACACCTAGAGCAGCCAAGCTCCTTCCCTGGGAACTACACTCAGCATCTCAATATCCAGCCACCATTGCTTTGAATTGTGTGAGCATCTCTGCTTTATCTGAACTTATTTTGTGCATCCATTAGCAAAATGTGTCCTAAGGGAACTGCTTCTTTGCTTTACATCATTTGGGCTCATGAAAGTTCTCCCAGGAACACCCTACTTTCTGATCGCAGGGGAAACCTGTATGTTTAGTATTCTAGTTTTTAAAATACCAAAGAATTTGAAACAACATTTTAATTTAGAACTTAAAAACAATCAATGATTAAGAGTTAAATAAATACAATCTGAATTTCATTTTTCTATTTTGTATATTTCAATTTAGTTTCTATACGAATGAATGTATTTCAAATGTGTCCATTTTTTTTTTTTTTTTCATTCTCAAATATCAGCATTGTTCTTTTGAAAATATAAAATAGCTTCTGGAACTTTTAGTCTATTGAGATAATGCTCAGTCTGACTCTTCATATTGTTTTTGACTATGTCACATATTATCTGTGTCATTTAGCAATCAAGTTGTGAACATAAGGGCTGTCTCCACAAAGATAAGAATTGTTATGGGTTATTTTAGTTTTTTCTACATTTTCAGAGTGCCCAGAATCTTGCCTTACTTTCTTTGCCATCTTAACTACCTTTTGCTTGCTTTATCATAGGCCCAATAACCATTTGGGTTTGCTTCTTGTTTTACTCCACTAGTATACTAACAATTTTTTTCAACTGAAAAGTGTTTTATTTTTAATTGAAATATCATTAGTTTCCAATGTTGTGTTAGTTTCAGGTGTATGGCAAAGTTATTCAGATATATATATATATATATATATATATATATATGCATATATGTATGTATATATGTGTGTGTGTGTGTATATATATAGTATAATTATCTCTAGGTCCATCCATGTTGCTGCAAAGGGCATTATTTCACTCTTTTTTATGGCTGAGTAATATTCCATTGTGTATATGTACCACATCTTCTTTATCCATTCATCTGTAGATGGACATTTAGGTTGCTCCCATGTCATGACTATTGTAATTAGGACTGCAATGAAGTCAACTGAAAAGTTTTAAATAATGCCCTGAGAACATATTCTGGACTTGCCTGTCTGCTTATATGAAGAATATAACGATTCATATAAAGAAACGGGACCAGAACATAAGGCACAAGTAGCATATATTCTGCTCACATGACCTAGCAGAAATCCCCTAGATACTTCCTAGCTGATACTATGAAAAGCCTTTGACTTAAAAAGAAACTAGGGGTTCATTTAATCCACCCAGAAGTAGCAATAGTTTGTATTTACATAAAGATGCTCCCTGCTCCCCACATCTTTTTCCAGGGACACATCCAACATTTCCTCTCCTCAAGAGACTAATTTTTACCAAGAGGGAAGAAGAGAGATAGGTATATGAGGGTGCCACCACACTGATTTCATCCCAATGGTCCCTGAGCGTTCACCGAGCTTAGGTGCCTTCTTACTAATCCAGTCAGTTTGTGTTTGCATTTGAGCAATTAGATACATCATCAAAAAGAACATAGGGTAATAAATAGATCCCTACAAGGCAATCACAGTGTATACAAGAGACTAGAGAAAGAAAGACAAATGCATTGCGAAACTGAGCAATGATCTGGGGGCATAGAGCCAAATCTCAAATCTAGTCCACTGAGTTTGAATTCCTACTAGACACTTACCCTTTACTCTTGCGTAAGTTTCTTAACCTGCCTCAGAATCACGTTCCTTCTCTGTAAAGTGAGGAAGTTAATAAATACTGGTTTTGAGTGTTAAATAATTGTTTGTAAAAGTTTAGCACACTGTTAAAAAAAAGCTACTCAATAAAATACCACTTTGCTTTTTAATTCAAGGTTATTCACTCTGTCTGAAGTAAAGCTGATTATGCAGTGCCCCTGATAACGATGAACTCATTACACACAAAAAAAATATTGACAAAAACTATGTAGAAATACATGTGTCAACTGGAGCACAAACTCTGTAAGAAGAGTAATTTGGGCTCATGCTGTATCCCCAGCACTCAGCCCTAACAAACACACAGTAGGGGCTCAATAAATATTTATGGTCTAAATGAAAGACTTGGCCTATGTAAAGGATCCACCAATTTGTCTTTGGCATTAGTACAGATACAAATTGGTATCTGTGCTCAAGCAAAGAGCTTTCAGAGACAAATTAAGCAAGTACATAGATTTGTCATTAAGAACTCTGCCAAAACAGGGACTAAAGGAATCCTTGGGTTGAACAGAGCAGAGGGTTGTAGGGATTATATGCCACAGAAATAAACTGCATTTACATCCCTAAAGAGACTAAGGCCAGCTGTTAGTCCTGGTTGCAACAAGAAATACCACTGCATTCTCTCTACATCAGGGATCTGCAGCAACACATTTCTCCCTCTCTGTCTCTGTCTTTCTCTCCTCCCTCAACTTTCTTCCATCTCCTTCCCTTTCCCTTCCCTCCCTCCCCCTTCCTTCCTTTCTTTGTTTTTCCTTTCCTCCCTTGCTCTCTCCCTCCCTCCCTCCCTTCCTCCCTCCTTCCCTTCCTTCTTTCCTTCTTTCCTTCCTTCCTTCCTTCCTTCCTTCCTTCCTTCCTTCCTTCCTCCCTAATTATAGTTTCCAGAGCTATAAGGTGTTGGGGGAACCAAGAGAGTGTGGCTGCCATAGCTGCTTTGGTGTTAGTGAAACTAGGAAACAGAAAATCCAAAAAGACCCTAAAGCACACCCAGGGAGGAAGTTTTCTGCATGTAGCAATATAATTTGTGTCAGTTGTCCTAAGATACTTAACTAGACAAAACAGACTCTACCCTACAGGACAAGGCTTCCCAACTACAAGGGGAAAAAATAGGTAAGCAAATAAATACATAAAAGAGCTAATCTGTATGCTGGCTACAAATTTAGAGAGGTTTCATTCTGAAGCATCAAGAGAACTCATGCAAACAGGCTTTATATTTTCATCTTCTGAGCTTCTATAAGAAAGGGTATTCTTAATGGTTTAATCAGGAAAAATCTACAAAATTATGTGCCTATAACATAGTTTCTCTTCTACTAAATTTTTGTAATAAATAAAAAATAGAAAGTATAATAGATTTATTCTAAGATTTATATAATCATGTAAGCTCTCCCTTAAGTACATAAGTTTTAAGTTTCTTCATTTAATATACATTCTTGATTTCTCATGTAGACGATTCCATGAAATATATGCTTCTTTTAAGGACTTTAAAATTATTATTATATATTTTTTATAATATATATATTTATTTTTTAAATATATTTAATATACATATATATTATTTCGTAATACATAATATAGAATATATAACATATATATAGTATATTAATATTAAAATTAATATGCATCATATGCAATATATGATGTAACATATAAAGTTATACATATATTAATATATATTATATTATATATACACATATAATATGTATTATATATATTTTATATTTTAAATTATACATAATATGTATTATATAATGTATATATAATACATAATATAGGCATAATATACTATATACATATATAATATACATACATATAATATATGTATATTATATACATATATGCATATAGTATATACATACATATATAAAATATAATCTATGTATTTACATTATATGCATTTATATATATATTATGTGTATATCAATATATATTTGTATATTATGATATATAACATATTTATATATATTTCATATTATATTATGTATTATTTATATATAATATAACATTATATTAAGAATTATTATTATATTACATTAAAATTATTATATTATTATATTATATTATATAATAATGAAAATTAGAAAATCAATCTTTAATAATGGAGATTAAGGATAAAAGGAAAGTTAAAATCGGTCAAAATGGTCTGGTTTTTAATAATTTGTTTAAAATCCTCTTCTAAAACATTTGGTCCTGCTGCTGCTTTTATGAAATAGATCTTAAAATATAGGTTGATTTACAGGATAATTTATATACATTCAATTTTTTTGAGGTAATTGCAAACTTACATGCATTTTAAAAATTAGTTTCCTATTGCTGATGTTACCAACTATCACAAACTTCCTAGTTTAAAACAACACAAAACTTACCATTCTACAGGTATGGAAATTAAAAGGTCAAAATGTATCTCGCAGGGTTTAAATTAGTCTATTCTGTCTATGATTGGTATAGCTAGCCAAGTTCTCTTCTGGTTACTACTTACATGAAATATCTTTTTCCAACCTTTCATTTTCAACCTATTTGTGTCTTTATATCTAAATTCAGTCTCTTGTAGACAGAATATATTTAGATCACTTTTTTTTCAATTTATTCTGTTAATATCTGCTTTTTTATTGGAAAGTTTAATCCATTTACATTTGAAGTACTTACTGATAAAGAAGAGCTTACTTCTGTCATTATGCCATTTGTTTTCTGTATGTCTTATAGTGTTTTTGTCCCTCATTTCTACCATTCCTGCCTACGTTTGTGGTTGATTACTTCTGTAGTGACATGTTTTGATTCCCTTATTATTTCCTTTAGTGTATATTCTGTAAAATTGTTTTGTTTACCATGGGGATTACATATAATATCCTGAAGTTATTACACTCTTATTTGAGTTGGCAGCAATAACATATTACAGTTAGAACAACTTTAAAAAAGTAGTAGTAACAGATGTTAATCTAAGGTATGATGTTCTGTGGGACTTTCTGTGAATCAAGAATACAGATGACAATTCATTTTAATGTTCTTACACAGTGTCCATGTGCAACAAGTTATAATTCAGCTGCCTTAACTTCTGGGTGCATGTTTCTTCCATGACTAATCATCTCTTCTACATCATATCAAAAATTTTTCATTTGAACAAATGGGGAAAACATTGTTCTTCAGAATATAGAAAAATATAATGTGATAAAACAGATCTTTTCAACCTAAAAATTGTTATAGTTTTCTCCTTCCGTATGATTACATTTTGATGTCAAACACAAATTATCTCAACAAAACAGAAAGAAGAAAACGGTTGTACACTGTTGGGAGATAAATCTCTCGTTTTCTCAGAGCATTGGTTGCCTTTTGCTCAACACTATATTTTCAAAAGTATTTGTATAGTGGAGAGCTTTAGAAAATAGAGATAGTGTCTTCCCCAGAGCAAAGGATAAGCATGAATAATGTCTAATATAATAAAGTTGACGTCTTCCTCCAAAGTGAAGGGTAGGCATGCTTAGTTCCCATAACAAATAATTCCAGTTGTTCTCCTGTAATATAATTTACTGTGGGTGAAGATGTCACTTGCTGTTCTTTATGTCACGGTGGGAGTGGGGGCTGGAAAACCAGTGCAAAGCAAAGAAAATATCTGGTGTTCTGGCTGTCACCATTACAGTAATAAAATCATTTGTCTC